>NC_135549.1:7080000-7380000 GCF_964340395.1 Glandiceps talaboti | reverse complement strand
ATGGCATGTATGATTTTTTTTGTCAATTAATACCCACCAAACTAACCACTGTACCATACATTCATCAAACATATTACTACTTTACCTCTCTACTAGTACACATCATATACATTTGTAATTGTACATACTATCCGACAAGTCTCATTTCATAGCATGGTTGTTTGAAAATCTGCATGTTGATATTCACTGTCTGATTTCACAAATAGCCAGTCTTGGTACAAAAATACTGATCAGTACTGTACAGTGTGAACATGCGTGTCAATACCAAATATTTAGAGCAATATTTTCTTGTGGTTTGTATTGTATATTGTCGTATCATTATACTATCATTTTCAACAATACATATCAATGAGAATATTTGGATACAATGTGCAAGAACCTTGTTTCTGGTAGTTAATGTAGTAATAAAGTATTTAGCCATTTCTGTGGTCATTATAAGTACATGTACATCCCTACCCCTTCCCCAACTAACCTTTATACTATAATTAAACCATTTATCTGATTTGTGTTGTTGATTGCTATGGTATGAGCCTGGAATCCATACTGTCTAGTTTTATGTGACATGGAGTGAAAGGCCCTGTAATACTAGGTATGGGTTTCAGGCTGATAGATAAAATCATCAAATCTAGGTGTGAATGCTGTGATTTCTGTGATGTATATTTTTACATTCAATATAACACACTGTTTTCATTTCTGTGTATTATCCCTAGTCATTTTTTGTGAGATTGTTTATTTATTGTTCAACTAGGATGGTAAAATTTCTTCACTAGAGAGCCAGGTACAAGAATTGGAAAGACACCTCCAAAAACTTCGATCCAGTGGTGCTATCAGTCCTGAAGAGAGGACTGAAGAAATCAAACAAATTGAAGAGTACAGAAGTCATTCCAAATTTATGAAAAGACAGGTAATCAGGTGTTATACCCCAATATTTTTCTTTATTCAGCCAAGAGAATTACGAGTAACATAAGGAGCCTTGACAGTATGAGGCAAAGATGAGGGGTCACAAAAACCTGTATGTAATGAGAATTTTCCAGCTGAATGGAGCCAAATATTGGAGAATAATACTAGTTAACAGTTGTGACCTGCAGTAAGTTAATTTAAGAAAAAAATTAGGGGAAAATGGCAATTTTGAACACTTTGAGTCATATTTCAAGCACCACAGAGAGTGACACTGATGCACAATGTTAATGTTATGATGTAGAATAGCAAGGGTATAAATTCCATAGTCTCTGTTTGAATCACAGAACTTGGCTTACACATGGTATAACAAATCCACACCAATTTAAACTATAAGGTTAGCTATAAATACCTTGATATCGTGTGAAACTGTCAATGTATAGAATTATAGTTCTCTGACAGGAAGGTAGTTACAGGAAGTTATTAAAATTTAATGTGTGAACTCATGAAACAATATCAGATCGTCATTAATATTTCATTTGAATGCAGTTAATCAAAGCTGCGTAGGTGCTACGATGAAATATGTCAACATTACGCTTTTCGATAACATACAATGTGCTGTCTATATTTACAGCCGAAAAGTGTTTGAAATATGCAATATTTGCTACTTTCCATCTGAGATTATGAATATTATATTTATCTCACAATCAAAATGGAAAGCTACAAGGTTTCCATGAATTTTACACTCATATTTTCAATTAAAAACATTTCAAATATTTTTCTAAAACAAAAAGTATTAGAGAAGTAAAAGCAATTGCAGTCAGAAGCTAAGATCAAATCAAATTAATTAAAAGAACCGCCCACTCTGACGTAATAGTCAAGCTAGCAATCTTGATATATTGGATTGAAGAGCTTTTTTCACTTTCATTAAAGTAGCCCTGCTCTACTCAGACACTTTAGGTAGATACTTACATCAAGCTGATATCCCAGTATCTCATCTATTCTGTGAATAATTCAATATACAAGTTGTGTGAAGGACAGACATACTTGTATTTGGATTTTACAAGGTGCTTTCATACTAAAATAACCTTGGTCAAGCTGTATTTCCTTACAGCATAAATGATGATGTGTGATTTCATTGCATTGTATGTATTTCCATGCCAAACATTGGCTTTCAAGGTGCTTTCATACTAAAATAACCTTGGTCAAGCCATATTTCCTTACAGCATAAATGCTGATGTGTGATTTCATCCCATGTATGTATTTCCATGCCAAACATTGGCTTTCAAGGTGCTTTCATACTAAAATAACCTTGGTCAAGCTGTACTTCCTTACAGCATAAATGCTGATGTGTGATTTCATTGCATTGTATGCTTTTTGAGGTAATGGATAAGCCTTGTCACATTTTCTGTTCTGCATAACCTTTGGTGAATATTATAATGAAAAAAAATCAGAAATATATTTTTAGCATAATTTATCATATAAATGTTATGATTTATACTTGTATTACAAGAATTATGAAAATCTTTGTGTTATTATAGGGGGTATTATTATATAGTGTACTTATAAAGAATACTGAGAAGTGGTGTATTAATATCATACACAAGCCAAATTATTGTCTTTGAACAGAAAATATGGATTATACACCCTCATTCTATGTCATGACTACCCATGTCTACATCACAGGATCTGTGTTACTTTAAATTTGAGTCAGAACATTCCAAATTGCAATTAGTTTTTACAATTTTTTCATAAATTATGCTTGAGGAGGTATAATTATATTATATCCCCATATTTGTCTTCATTTGGTTGGAAAATGCTCTTGATTTAAGGTTTTGACAACCCTTGTCTGGGGACTTGGAGTGACATTGGTGACCTAGACAACTGATATTTTCCTTGGCCGAAAGAAGTACAATATTGAGAAATAATATCAAAATTTCCAACAGTTTAGTGTAAATGACAATTGTAAATGCTACAAAAGTGTCATACTCCATTCTAGGAAATCCTCACCAATAAATATTGAACATATACCATACATCATGAAATTTCTTATCTGGTCATAATCTTGTTTTGTTTGTCTGTACAGATTGATCAGTTGAAATCAGACTTGTCTCACAAAGAAACAGATCTACAAGCCACCAAGACAAAACTGGATACACTGACCATCCAATACTCTGACAAACAAGCACACTTTGATGTCTTGAAAGAATCACTGGCTGCCAAAGAACAACATTCCAACATACTACAAGCTGATGTAAGAAAGTCTTCTCAATTTATAACTCTGATATATTTAAAAAAACAAAAACAAAAAACCAAACACATACAATTTTAGTAATTCATAATCAACAAAGAAATATTGTACAATTTTTAAACTATAATAAATAAAAACATATGGTTCATGTATACATCTGCTACAACTATTGTACCATCAGAAATAATTGACCATGTTGAAAATTATGATACGCTGTGTATATAAAATTAATATAATATGATTTTATGACTAATTTTACGTCTATTGGTAATTTATATTGATAATTTAAATTATCCGAAATGTCTAAAATTAATGTAATTATGTGTAAAATTACACTATGTATTTAAAATTAAAAATTAATATAGTATGATTTTGTGACTAATTTTACAAGTCTCTTGGTAATTTAAATAATCTGAAGTTAGTCATTTCAACAAATTCTAGTTTTTAGTAATTTGACTTGATTACTTGGTGAGAGTGTTAGTAGTCGTGTGTTATATCTAAAAACAGCTAAGCTGTGACCTTTGTGATGCCTTACTAGGGTTTTAGGCCATAATTGATGAGAAATGTATTAATTTGACATCTACTGGTGAATTTGTTATGATTAATGAGAAGCTTGGGGTTGTGTACTATGAATTACTCAATATATTATTTATAAGTAATTTTTGCTGATGAGTTGGTTAGGAAGGACAAACAACATATTAGAATTTGATAATATCTGATTAATTTGAATCATATATATATATATTGAATTGAATGAAATATTAATCAATTTTACGTGGAAGAAATTAGATTAAATCAAAATGTTTGAGAAATTTTATGATATGGAAATTGTAACATGTTCTGGTATGCGTTTTGATCAACAGGTTGAAGCACTTAGAGCCAGAATTGAAGAGAAAGACAATCTGATAGAGAGAAAGAACAAACAAATAGCCAACTTCAATGAAGAGAAGGGTAAATATAGTGGTGACATAGCCGAAGTAAGAGAAATGTTGGATATTAAAGACAGAAAGATTAATGTACTGCAAAGAAAGGTAAACATACAACAATGTACTTCAACTTCTTGTAAAAATTAACACTGTTGGGTAGCTTTACTAATGCAGGTGATCAATCAATGCGTATGTTTGGACAGCCGTGACATTGAGCTTGCTTCACTCAGTCGTGACAATGAATACTGGGTGTCAATATACCCTACTTTATCATAGCCATGCCATTGAATCCCTTTGCTTAAATTTAGTTCCTGTCATCAGCTCAGCTATGCATTTCTGTTGTCAATATTAGTTTCTTTCCCCTTTGCCTTCTTCTGTTCAACCAGTAGGTATCCCCCATATGAAGCCAACAGTTGAAAAGTAGTGATAGAGCTTCTTTATTCCTACAACCCTTACCTAGCCCAGCAAAGCTGTTATTGTAAGTGCTTTATTTACAGCACTGTCTTGCACACTTCATCCAGCAGCTTTCCAATCGCAACATCGTATCTCTGACTTGGTCACTCTTTTTTTTTTGTTCGTGTTTTGAGCTAACTGACATGAGAAATAGACTGGATATCAAGGATAGGAAAATTAATATCTTCCAAATCAAGGTGATATTAGTAAATCATTCACTGTGTGCTGTCGTATATTGACGTTAAATATCCCTCCATCATGTACTATCTCACATTGCTGTCAGTCAGTCAATCACATTTCAGTTTAGTGCTTTGCAATATTTGATTTTTTCATCTCATCCAGTACTAAAGCTTGTATGCCTGCGTTCCTCTCTTTATTTGGTTCTGTTCTCACAGTTCAGTTATGATTTAGGGTTCTGTTTGTTTGTTTTTTTGTTGATGACTGTAAATTTAGCTTTGTTCTGCATGATGTTTTGTTGAATGGAATCCAATAATGTTTAAACTACTGTTTGGTTTGTAGTATATACCCAGCCAAGTTGTCACATTATTCACCAGTTTTGGTATTCTGCACACTGCACAAATTTAATTTAAAACAAACCAAAAATTTGTGTAAGAATAACTTATATAGCATTATGATGTGAAATTTGTACCTTGCATTTCAACATTTTAGTTGCACATAGCCCAGACAAAAGTCTTTTCAGAATTCCAAATTTCAAAATTGCTTATTACATACTGTACTTTATGGTTCCTCTGAACCGTGAAGCAAAGTTTGAATCTTCATTAACTTGTCATTAGTAATTCACAAATATTACAAAAATACATGGGTGTTTAAAAACAACTCCGCTTAAAAATAAGGACACCATGGCTAAGAACATGCTACAAGAGAACAAGTAGATAAGTTTTATATAGTCTATTGATATCAACTAATAAATGTAACATGTACTGTCTTTTTTAATGAAATGTATTATTTTGTGTGACCCAGGGGGTGTTACTCACCTTAATATTGACCTTAATATGACCTCAACTGACCTTAATATACCTTATGAGTGCATTTTTGCATCAATATGATCATCTTGCCAAAAAGAGTGGATATAGTATCCAAACTCTACTTTTGCAACACATTTTCTTTCAAATTTTCTATATATTCTTTGTTTTTCAGGCTAAGACATTTTGTTTAAACTGTTCATCTTGAGTTATCATAAGCAGAACTGGAATTCCTTTGGGATTTACATTTGATACTGAAAAGGTCTAAAAAGGGATGTTATATTCTAAATGTGGGTACCATAGCCCTACCAAGTGTGTCATAGTATCACCCCCTGGGTCTGTCATGACATGTTGTATACAGTTTACCAATAGTCAAACTTCCATAAGTGTACCTAGTGTCTTTGCTGTCTATCTTGTACATAGGTATAGTTCAAGGGATGTCATTAGACTGGCTGATCACAACATTTGTATAGACAAATGAAAATACTAGTTCTATGTTGTGTTGCTCTTGTAATCATTACCCCCCCCCCCAAAAAAAAAAAAAAAAAAAAAAAAAAAAACATTGAAATTATCCATTGGGTGAACAAGTGAAATAAATGTAAATGTGGCAATAGGAACATCACTTTATACTTTTGAGAATCCATACATGTAGTAAGTATTATATATAGTAAATGTAATCTCTGATGTTAAAGAGTGTAAAAGATAGTCCAAGATATACTGCCAGTAGGATTATACTACAGAGTGTGTGTGTGTGTGGGTGTGTGTGTGTGTGTGCTAAGGTTTGGAAATCTGATAAAAATTGTATAGATTTCCACACCTTGTAGCATGTTGTTGGGAACGTTGGGAAACTCAGCTAGAGTTTACATAGATACATACACTACATGGTAAATCTACTTTGATGATAATTTTATAAACTTTAATATCACTGAGACAGAAACACAAGTTAGACCCCGACATTTGTGAAAACTACAAAAAACTTCCTAACAATTGTGGTAATTTTGATATGTATAAAGCTGTTCACAAAAACTGTGTCACGTAACTTAAGTATATGGGAAGGGAATATCAAACAAGATTACAGTATTCCCCGATCTAAAGCCTGGAGTTGATGCTATCCCAAAGGTCACTGTCATGTAGACAGTACAAAAGTACGCTACCCCAGAGGCTAGCATACATGATATAGATGTAGAATATCAAACTTCAGTCTTAAAAGGTCAGTTGGCCTTTATGGTCCTGGAGGGCTTGCAGCCAGGCTAGGAATCATAATATCATGTTTCCACCTTTACAAGTTTCACCAGACTCTTCTTTATGTAGCAGTCTGAGAACTATTATATATGTGAAGGTTGGAAATATGTAACACTTACATCCTTGTTAATAAACATTTCAAGGAAACCAGATCAAATATTTTTGAAACTTGCTCAATTATTTCTCTTTTTGATAACTACCACGCAAGTATTTCCTTTCTGCTGGCACCCATTCCTTTTACTTATTGTTTGTAATATTGACTAAAAACAATTGATTTTTTCAGTTGGACAATTTACAAGAGCAGCTTGGTGATAAAGACATACAGATGAGTAATCTGAGAGAAAGAATGACAGCCTTACAGACGGATCATAGTAGTTCAGACAGTGCTGTGTCCAGTCTAGAGGAAGCACTCGGTGATAAAGACAGAATGATAGAAAGGTTGAAGGAACAGAGAGACAGAGAAGATGCAGAGAGACAAGAAGAGAATGATATGTATTCTAAACAAGTCAAAGAACTAAAAGACAAAGTGATGACGTTACAGAGAGAATTTGAAGAAAAAGAGGTAATGATAGGATTTCATGTCACAAGTAGCAGATTTATGAAACGGTATGAATAAATCCATTGGTTAAGAGGTTTCAAACATTTTGTTATCATCTCATAGTTTTGTTACTGAACATAAGTACAGCAAACTAATTTTTGCCTAGAATGTATGGTTCCCAGGAAGGAGGAAGTATAAAGGGCTGTTGTGTCATTAGGTCTGTGTGATGGGTAACAAAAGTATTTTTGAACAGTGTTGGAAAGCAGACTCTAAAACTACTATTATAATTATTTATGCTTATTATAAACTTGTATGATCTGTCAACCAATTCCACTTCTCAACAGGTCCTGTTTGTAATACACCAAACAGAAGTTCTTTTCAAAAAGTCCAGTTATTGAGTAAAAGCATTGCTCCAGCATGCAACTTGTGCATCTCAAAGCAACTGTGTTCCTTTGCTTTCCCTCCATATTCTTTTTCAATTGACCATACCTCATCACTCAATGAAGTCAATATATGTGAGTCATGTATTGTGTCAGATTGTTCACAAATCAACTTTCCACTCATTGATAAATTTTACAGAATAACTTGATGGAGTTGAAGGAGCATGCCAACTCTATGGCTTCAGCTGGTTTAAAGAAAGATTCTAAGCTTAGTACCATGGAAGTGATGATACAGCAGAAAGCTGAAGACCTCAGTAAGGTGGAGAGTGAACTGAAACGAGTAAGTCCAAATATTCTTGGCTTAATACACTGCTCAACAGATTACCAGCAGTGCTATTCTCATCTCGTATTCTTCAGATTTTTTCCTCTTAAAGCCACAGTAGCTGTAACTCAGAGTCTTTGTTTTCTCAATATTATAGAAAGAAAGGAAAGCTTCACAAACATCAGTCTGATCTTTCTTATTAATCTTATATTAAGTATGGTTTTTACCATCTTATAAGTCATGAACATTACTCACATAGAACAAGAAAGTGCTGAAAATATTGTGACACAAGATACATGTCGTATCCAAAACATGAAGCTATGGTAAGCTTGTACAGAGTTTGATCAATCAATAGTAAAATACATGTAATATAGCAGGTATAACATGTAGATTCTGAGCAATAGTAATTAACTTTATTAAGTCGTCATATGGAACTACAATTCAAAAAATAAACCAACAGTTACAGCTACTGCGACACTTACAAAAACAACAGACTGTGCTAACATTTAAATCAGTTAGTTTAATATTGTGATGTGTTCGATATATTGACATATCAGGATTTTACAGATGGTGGTAAGTATAGCTACCTATACACATATTAATTACATCATAATTTGTCATCATACTATAACTAAACATTGCCCAGTGTATTCTACTGTATGCATAGAAGACATCCCTTTTGAGATGCCATTTTTTGTAAACCTCTCACTTCTAGTAATTGTAATCTTGGTTACACTACTGTGTGTATGTGTGTACCATACAAACAGACATTCCCCAGACTGTCTCACCACACATTACACAACATCAATACTTAAACTTCCTCTTGACTACACTATCCCACGTAGTGTATCTAAGGATATAGAGTGACCATACATCTTTGGAGGTACAATGTTAATAGTTTTGCATTGAGCCATATCTTGTTGCATTCCAAGTGGATTTTCTTGTATATAACTTCATGATCAACATTGACCATCTTGCTGACTGCTACCCTCATACATGATTGCTTGCTTTGTCCCTATTGCTTGCTTGTTGTCAGAAAAATCGACAGTTCTCCTTGTTGGTAAGTGTCACCTCAGAAATAAAAGTTTCTTTTTTTTACATTCATACTGTACTGTCCTTCAAAAGTGTGTTCCAAACAATGTATGTATTTGTCATACACCATACATTACATACAACATTCACATACTGCATGTTATTATCTTGTATGTATCTTTCCTTCATTGTACCCCAAGCAGGACATTTGTCATGTTTTCTGAATATTAGGACTATGCTTGAAAAAAAACACCCAATCCTGAATAATCCATAATTACTCTCGTAGTTTTTCTCAATTTATTTAAAATCTTTCTATGAATTGATTATTTTTATGGGCAATATGGATAAGAAAGTATTCATTGTTTTTTTTTCATATTTCTGAATGACTTTAGTTGTTCTACTGTAATAATGCGTTGTACTTCATTGATATACTAGTCATATTACAGTTACAAACTCTAAAAAAACGTCTCCTCACTTGTACCTCTGGTTGGAGTCGGTGAAGCACAGTTCACCGACTTGTTAGCCACATTTACAAGAACTGAAAATAGTCTCCTGGCTGGTACAGCTAGGTCTAGTTGGGGACACAAAATTCACTGTCTTGCTAACCACATTTACAAAGTCTAACAAAATCTACTGGCCAGTACCACTGGTTTGGTTTGTGAAACATACTTCACTGACTCACTAGCCATGTTTACAAAGTCTCCTGGCCAGCTACTGGTTGGAATTTTTGATAATGCAAACACACTATGATCCAGTACTGAATATGGATAATAATATGGATATTGACAAGAGGTCTCCTAAATTGTAAGGAACTTGTTCATTTTTTGAACACATCTACTTTTACAGTCCTATGTTTAGACCTGAAACATCATCCAAGAAGTAGAAATCTGGAAGACCAAGTCATGTTTAGCATTTTGCAGTTTTAAGGAGAACAACATATTGTAAATTATGTTAGATTTATGGAAAATAATGTTAATCTTATCCATTTTGCCCAAATGAACTTTTTTTCCAAACATTATTATCTGTGATGTTATACTTTTTATTAAAAAAGAAAAGTAATTAATTATTTTGTATTTCTACACCTTTGTTTTTGCATCTCATTTACATTTGTAAATAAAATAGATTTGATTCAACTGCATCCTAATACAAAATACAATGAAACTAATGATCACTACTCACAGGCTGTAAAACCCACAGGATTAAACCTGTGAATGCATGGGTTATTTCTAAAAGTGAGAAATTTGCCAATTTTGAGTTTGTAAGACACAAGTTCAATTTGTGATTTTAGATTTCAAAATGTGTCATCTGTAATGAGTTGTGGTTTCGTGTTAAATCATCAACAAAGACATCAAGAATTATTGTATATGAATACATTAGAAATTGACATATTTGTTAAAAATGTGTGAAATATTAGAAATAAAGGTAATTTATATTTCAACCCAAAACTCTTGTCATTCAAGTCAATGTAAGATTTGGGTACTTAAGAAAGAGTTTGAAGTTCATTGATAAAAAACTTTCAAAACACTTATATATACTTAAGTATGAGTATTCCAAAATCAGTTTGATCTTTACCACATGTTATTGGTCCTCTGCTGCCTCAAAAATTACACTTGCACACTTGTCATGATAATTCTTACATGACACTTTTCAATGATGTTTAGATGGTTTGAAGTTGTCTCATTGATAATGTCAATTTGGAACATAATGTCCACATGAGGTGTTATGTGTATAATTCATTGTAAAACTCAGTTGCCCATACCTGATAATAAAGTTGTTTGTAATGATGGTTCTCTTATGGTGATACATGTAGGTTACATGTAAGGGTGGTATGTAGGTAAAAGCTGTGGGTTCCCCAAGTATTTTACTGAAATAAGTTCCCTACCAAATTTATGATATTGTGTACATTCTGGTATAGACTATGGTAGTTTTACCAAATTTCCTCCTTCTGATACTAGACTTCTAAACCTTAGCAAAAACTGAAAAAGTTTACTGAAAAAGTTCAGAATTCATCGTCTTTAAGCACTTTTAAGACTAATTTTATAGAAGCATATTTTAAATGAGTGTTTTGTTAGTTTTATTTATCCTGTATATTGTATTTGTCTAATATTTGTATTTCTGTGTGTCTTTTACATTATCCTGTTTTTGTTGTCTTTTAGAGGGTCCTGGGGAAGACTAGCTTTAACTAACCAGGTTATCTATATGATTTTTAACTCTCTTTAAATAAAATTTTAAAAAAATAAATAAAATAAAATAAAATAGACACTCTTAATATTGCAGTTGATAAAATTTTAGTAGAATGTTCAAGCCACTCATTCCGGTATACAACTGGTACGACTTCATACTAGACACACTCATCTCATACTGATGCTATGTTTTACTAGACAATGTGGCAACACATACCTAGATGTTTAGAATGAGTATAATTGTAAATATGTCTTGTTATCTTGTAGATGAAGGAAGAGAGAGAAAGAGACACTGGTAAAGACTCTGATACTGCCAAGAGATTGATAGCTTTGGAAGATCAAATTGAACATTACAGAGAACAAGTCAGTAAATCTCAGTTGGAAGTAGACAGGTTGCTAGATATTCTTAAGCATATGGAGGAAGAGAAGAACAGCAAAGACCAACAAATTGCAGAGTTGGAAGGGTACGATTTATTTTACAAATACTCTCTGGTATTTGTGTTTCGTGAGTGTCATGCAAAGTCAAATTCCATGTCATTAAACATTTTCTACAATTCTTACAAATATATTTGTGCTATTTACTAATCTTATCTTACAAAGCCCTTTAGGAAAGCAAACTTGTTTGTGTTTCCACACAACACTTTTCACATGCTGAGTTCCAAAAACTTTCTTATCTGTGAATGTTTCTCTTTGAGATGAATCTACGTCTTCTAACTATATCTGAGCTATGGTGATGACTAGTGCACTGATCTCTTCACAAGCACCCCTATACCACCACAGGGACTTGTAGGAAGTAAAATTGAAATCGCATTGATTGCAAAGAACAATAGAAATATTGCAAATTCAATGATGGTGACACTTTTTGGCAAAAGAATGTAGAATGCATTGATCATGAAAAATCTATGATAATAATATTGGTATGCTTGTCAAATCAGCACTAACATCTGTAGGCCGATTCTAACAAACTTACCAAAGACCGGAATGAAAAAAAACACATTTTGCATCATTAGAAATGCTGAAAAATGCTTAGTTGTCATTTGGAATGTATTTTCATTATTTTTTTCCCTGCATAATCTAATCTCAGAGTTAAAAAAACTATTTACTCTTTAGTTATCATGCGAATCTTCCTAAATCAACAAAATTTTGGTCAATACATATAGAAACTTCCTCTTCTCACTGAATTAAGTCCCTTGAAAATATGGTATTCCGCAGTATGTCATAGAGCTCTTCAGACTTCCCTGTTATCTCAAAGTTTTATACATACATGCAATATTTCTAAAGTCTGCTACAAACTACCAACTATGATCATAGTCTGTAAGTGTAAGAGACAACATTCGTGCCGCACTATCAGAGCTGAACAACATGATGTATCTTTAATACAGTGTAGTGCAATCGATGCTATAAGGTATAAGGGTGGCCATACAATGCTTTGTTTGTGTCCTCTAATCAATTCAATAACTTCTATTAATGCATCACCAGCAAACTCAAAGGAGACTTACAAGGGTGAGTGGTGTCTTTGCTCCTCACAAACTCAACTCTGACCTTTTACCTTTGACCTATCCTTCTGCTTTCTCTCTCTCTGTTTTTGTACTGGTTATGTTGAACTCCAAATTTCTCAGTGCACTGTTGTGAATTCTTCTCTTAGTTTTAGTGTTTTATACTAGTTATTAGTAGAAATATTAAACACAAACAAAACAGTGAACGGTAAGCAGGGTACATGTTTGGAAAATAAAAAGTAGACAGACAAAAAATAGTAAACATTGAATGTCTTGTACTGTGTGAATGGGTTTTCTAATGGCTCTAGATTAGACGAGACAAAATGTAATATATAGTAAATATTTTCAAGATTATGGAATTTCACTGAAAATTCATACTTACATGCATGTGAAATCAAAATCACAAACAACCTCAGATACATAGTTTTATTCTATCAAATTTCAATATATTTACTTGAACTGTTAGACATGGAGAACATTTTTTTTTCAAAGATGGAAATTAATATAAAGTTTATTAGATTTATGTATATTTCTTTCCATTTCTTTTATTTGTAGACAATTAAAAGATGTAAACAAACGACTTGCCACTCTGAGAAGAGAGCAAGTGACACAGAAAAAGAAAAATGCTCAGTTACTGGAAGCAGCCAGGAAACGAGAGGGTGATTTGAGTGATGACTCTCAGCAATTACAGGTGAGAGTGTCTCATTCATACTACACTGATATAGTTCTTTTAAAATCTTGTTTGAAATGAAATATCTATTTACATGAGTGAATTTCAATACACATTCATTCTGCCATCCATTCATAGTGTTCACATTATACATGGTTTGTCATCTGTGAAATGCAAAAGAACAACAAAAGAAATGAGAAAAGTATTCTCTGTGTATGCTTTTCCTTGACGGCTGTGTGTTTGTAATTACGATACATGCCATCAGTGCAGTCAGCATGGGTTAATGTTCAATTATGAAAACATAATGAATATTAACAAATATCAAAATTTAAATATGGATATATTTTGTTATATGTTTAATAGACAAAAATGAAAAAGAAAATGAATGCATTCATTCATTAGATTGTTTGATATTGTAGGCAACTTTGAACCAGAAAGATGAGAGGATAGAAGAATTAGAAGAGGCTCTGAAGGAAAGTGTAAGCATCACAGCTGAGAGAGAAATGGTGCTGGCACAACAACAGGGCAAACTTTCCACGGTTGAAAAACAGGTAAGGTGCTATTTAATCAAATTGAAATACATTACCTCATTGTCCTGTCCTGTGTAACTGTAATGATATTTTGTATTGATAGTATGATGTGACGTGTCACTGTAGTAAATGTTCATACTCTTGAATCTAACTTTGGCATTTGAACTGTGGTGTTCATTTTGAAAGAGATTGGTGTGTATTTTAACTGTGGTGTTCATTTTGAGAGAGATTGGTGTGTATTTTAACTGTGGTGTTCATTTTGAGAGAGATTGGTGGGTATTTTAACTGCAGTGTTCATTTTGAGAGAGATCGATTGTGGACGTTAACATGTAAAACACTGAAAATGCAACAATTGCAAAATGCAGGAATAATAAAACTGACAAACACATAAGAACACTGTATAACTTTGTTAAAGTTTATTTTGTTTTAATAAAACATTACACAACTTACAAAGTTCTGAAGTGGATTATTTATTGAAGTTAAGTTACTCTAAATTTGTTGTTTTGTATTTGTAGTTGGAGGAGACGTTGAAAGAGAGGGAGAATTTAAGGAAGCATCTGTCAGCTACTGGTTCAAAACTTGCAGATACAACCATGGCATTGAAGGATAAAGAGGCCAAAATGCAATCTATGCAAGTGGAAAAAAGAAAACAGTTACAAGAAGTACTTGAAATGAAGTGAGTCAAAGTTGTTATCAATGTTTGGAAACCTTTGCAATAGAAAGGGAAATATGGTAAAATTTACATAGATTGCCATTCTTTGTACCTTTGTACCATTATTTGGGTAGGGAACCTATAGTAAGTAACATAGGGGGAAATATGGTAAAAAATTGCATAGATTGCCATTCTTTGTACCATAATTTGGGTAGGGAACCTATACTAAGTAACATAGGGGGAATATGGTAAAAAATTGCATAGATTGCCATTCTTTGTACCATAATTTGGGTAGGGAACCTCAGTAGCAGGGGGAATATGGTAAAAATTCCATAGAATATGGTAACTTTTCCTAAATTTCCATACTATGTACCATAACTTTTATTAGGAATCCTGGTAAATTATCATATGAAACTCACAGGTAGATTTTAACTATTTATGCAACCCATAACAGAAACATAAGAACACTGTGTTCTTATTAAGGGTAGTATAAGTAGTTAAAATCTACTCCCAAGTTCCCTGGGTAATTGTATAGACAAATATATAGGTGAATAAAGCATGAAGTAACAGGATACTAGTCTGTGCAGCCAAATTGTCAAAACTTTCACTTCTGTTATCAGAATTCTCGCTATCTGCAATACAATTTTATGCATCGCTAAGGAGTCAAATGGAACGCAGTCTCGCGACCGCGCTTGCATTTGTCAACACCTACACTTCTGGTCACCTATGTCAATACACGTGAATGTTTCTTCCAAACAGTTTAATTTGTAACAAATACGATAAACACAAGTTTTAAGCTCATATAATTATGGAGGTGGGAAATTTAAATATGTACAGTATCTTTCCAGAGCAAAATTACAAGAGATGTCTACAACTGAAAATGGGAAAGAAACATTCCTGTGTATTAGCATAGCCGACCGGAAGTGTAGTTGTCAACATTAGAACACGTTGTCGCGCGACTTCGTTCCATTTGACTCCACAGTGATGTGTAGAATTGTATTGCAGGTAGCGAGAATTGTATATGACAAGCCTACTATTACTACAGTCTTAATCGTCTTAACTACTCTCTTGTGAAAAATGACATCTCCAATTTTCAACTATTTGATTAATTCTAATAACTATGTTATGGGATTTCAGACAAGAAGCTCTTCAG
Source organism: Glandiceps talaboti (assembly GCF_964340395.1). NCBI lineage: Eukaryota > Metazoa > Hemichordata > Enteropneusta > Spengelidae > Glandiceps > Glandiceps talaboti. The sequence continues at coordinate 7,364,292 of NC_135549.1, read as the reverse complement.
GCTGCAATATGTGAAAAAGATGCCAACATTGCCTTAATTGAGATGACCTCATCAAGATCCAAGAACCTGAGAACTGAGGAAGAAGTCCGAAGATTAAAGAAAGATAAAGATGAACTTGTCAGACAGCTAAAGCAGCAGGTAATATCACAAGTCCAAAACTCATCATTTCTCAAGTCATAACAACTGACTGAAAATCATAGATATGAAATTAAAGATGAAAATGTTTAGTTGACTAATAATAATATGCGCTAACAATTGGAATCAAAATGACTTGAATACAATTCAGTGTTTCGTTAGATGGCATGTATGTCAGAAAGTAAAACAACTTTTTAAAATTATTTCTGTACCAAAAAGTGGTATGTCAATGAAGTCAATTTAAAAATGCATAAAGGGAACTGGAATACTCTTAACCAAATTTTGAAATTTTGGCATCAGTTTATTGAAAGTGTTGACCAATGTTTTGTATTATATTTCAGAATGAGAGACGTATGAAGCTATTACACCAAGAGAATACTAATGGAGAACATAACGAGGTACAAAGTCCTTCTCCAGACCAGGTCTCTAGTGCTCTTTCCTTCATTTCTCTAACTCCTCATCACATAACTCCTTATCTATATCCATCAGTAAACACTTGTTTCACATCTTCGTTGTCTAACACTACCTGGTTTTTAATACTTACTTTACTCTCTACTTTACAGATCAGTGCACTCTAAAACTCAATTAAGACTGTCATAGTTCATGCTTACTATCTCAGTTAATGATAATAATTTCCACTGCCATTAAGTTCACTAATTGTAATTATTTCATTACATCCTTCATTAGTACTAAGATGGCATATCTGATCAATGTAACTTACTGCATTAGCATGCCTGCAGAGATCTCAATCTTGTATTTGTAATGTCATTATCGCTTATAGTGTTATCGCTTTGCTATGCATATCTTTAAAATATACCTGGTCACCTCTTTGCTATATATATCTTTCAAATACACCTGGTCATTGCTTTGCTATATATATCTTTAAAATATACCTGGTCATCTCTTTGCTATACATATCTTTAAAATATACCTGGTCACCTCTTTGCTATATATATCTTTAAAATATACCTGGTCATCTCTTTGTTATATATATCTTTCAAATATATACCTGGTCACCTCTTTGCTATGCATATCTTTAAAATATACCTGGTCACCTCTTTGCTATATATATCTTTAAAATATACCTAGTCATTTCTTTGCTATGCATATCTTTCAAATATACCTGGTCACCTCTTTGCTATGCATATCTTTCAAATATACCTGGTCACCTCTTTGCTATATATATCTTTAAAATATACCTGGTCACCTCTTTGCTATATATATCTTTCAAATATACCTGGTCACCTCTTTGCTATGCATATCTTTCAAATATACCTGGTCACCTCTTTGCTATATATATCTTTAAAATATACCTGGTCACCTCTTTGCTATGCATATCTTTAAAATATACCTGGTCATCTCTTTGCTATGCATATCTTTAAAATATACCTGGTCACCTCTTTGCTATGCATATCTTTCAAATATACCTGGTCACCTCTTTGCTATATATATCTTTAAAATATACCTGGTCATCTCTTTGCTATGCATATCTTTCAAATATACCTGGTCACCTCTTTGCTATGCATATCTTTCAAATATACCTGGTCACCTCTTTGCTATGCATATCTTTCAAATATACCTGGTCACCTCTTTGCTATGCATATCTTTCAAATATACCTGGTCACCTCTTTGCTATGCATATCTTTAAAATATACCTGGTCACCTCTTTGCTATACATATCTTTAAAATATACCTGGTCACCTCTTTGCTATGCATATCTTTCAAATATACCTGGTCACCTCTTTGCTATATATATCTTTAAAATATACCTGGTCATCTCTTTGCTATGCATATCTTTCAAATATACCTGGTCACCTCTTTGCTATACATATCTTTAAAATATACCTGGTCATCTCTTTGCTATATATATCTTTAAAATATACCTGGTCACCTCTTTGCTATATATATCTTTAAAATATACCTGGTCATCGCTTTGCTATATATATCTTTAAAATATACCTGGTCATCTCTTTGCTATGCATATCTTTCAAATATACCTGGTCATCGCTTTGCTACATATATTTCAAATACACCTGGTCATTGCTTTGCTATATATATTTTCCAAATACACCTGGTCGTTGTTATGCTTGTGCATATCTTGTTAATATATAATAAAATTTATTTCATAATTACATATACTCTTTGCATAATATGTCAAATTATATTTTAGTTGTCTAATTTACATATTTAGTTTTTTGTAGCCTTTTAGTAGTTTTCTGAGTTATATCTGCAAATGATTATTCATCATCAACAATTTTTCTATCACATTTCCTGTTTTTTCAATTCTTTCACAATTCATTGCTGCGTATATTTTTTGCAACATTTAGGACAGACATGTTCACAAGGTACATTTTGTAGCTGTAATATGTTGTTGCATTGTGTTGTAGCTTTATAAAGCTAGCCATACAGTAGTAGTAATGTGTCAGTTGATATGTTATTGCCAATATAAGTCAAAGCATATATATATATAGATTACAGTAACTATTCATCCCTATCAGACATTTTCTCCAGTTGCATACGTCCCCAATCTGATTAAAGTCTGATGTAGATACATAGCTAGTTTTCCGTTATTTAGACCACAGTCTGATTAAAATCTGATGTCGGAATACAGTTAGATTTCCTTTATTTTATTTTATTCAGATATATTTGATTTTGTTGTTCTGAGTTGAACAACCCCCTCTATTCATATTCCTACATCAAGTTTTTAATCAGATTGCATACTAGCCATAAATTAGACATGTCATGTTTGATATTGATCATTCCTATAGTATTATAATTTTAGATGGAATATAAAACTATGCAAATCTAGTTCACAGTATTTCACACAGGATTTGCATATTACATTGAAAATTGTACATCAAAACAGACTTTTCAGAAATAAAATAAATCTGTCATCAAAAGCAAAAAAGTCATTGAAATGGAGATACAAATATTCCCACAGAAGAGAATATAAATACACATTGTACATGTTGTACATATATTTACTATGCGGAATTCATGATTAAACATATAGAAAAATATGAATTTATTTCAAATGTTTGTAATTATCGTACCATTAAAATTGATATGATAAGAATGTTTCCAGAGAATATAGCTACATGTACTGTGCAGGTTTCTCTATCAAATATTCAGAAAAATGTTAAGGTGTTTGTAATTATCTAACCAAAATTCATTGAAATCAAGATACAAGTATTTCCAGAGAATACATGTACATGCTCTATGCACATTTGTCAGTTAAACCTTGCGACAAATATCAGATGTTTGTAATTATCCAACCAAAATTCATTAAAATCAAACTGGTGCAAATGTTTCCAAAGATATAAATGTACTATGCAAATTTTTCAGGCAAACCTTCAGAAAAATGTGAACTTATTTCAGATGTTTGTAATTATCCAACCAAAATTCATTAAATTTAAGCTGATACACATATTTCCAGAGAATATAGTAAGTAAATGAACTATGCAAATTTCCCAGGGAAACCTTCAGGAAAATTTTAACTTATTTCAGGTGTTTGTAAATCTCCTACCAAAATTCATTAAAATTGAGAAAAAATATTTCCGGAGTATATAAGTCTATGTACTATGCAAATTTCTGAGGCGAATCTTCAGAAATTTTATTTTTGATTATTTTTGAATGTTTTATAATTATTCTACCAAAATTCATTAAAAATCAAATTCTTGATTTCCGAGAGAATATAAATACATGTGATACTAGTATGCACATTTCTCAGGCAAACCTTCAGTAAATTTTGCACTTATTTCAGGTGTTTCTACTTATCCTACCAGGATTAATTATCTATGAATACTATTAGCCTCCTTAATATGAAATATGGCATTATATAATGAATATGTAATACCTGTGTAACCATTCATTAGAAGTGTATAGTGACTGTAAATGATTCTGTGTGTTGGTTATTAGAATATGCATGTTTAGATGTTGGTATTCAGTAGTCTAGAATGTCATGTGTTTATAATTAATGTCGTACAAAACGTGTTATCAAATCTTTATAGATTTACATAAAGGGACTCACACAACTGAACACTGCCAAAGTTACTTACTAAGGTTGAGTTCTGTCAAAACAGTAGCTGATTGAAAATATTAATTTCATCAACATGATGTATGAGTTATTACACCATATATTACATAATGATATATATTACCGGTATTATCATTGTGCCTGCAATATTGCATTATTCTTTCCTTCTCAGTCTTCCAACAAGATAGCTATACCCATAGGCTTTCCCTCTCAGACCTTCAAAAAGGTAGCTATACCCATAGGCATTCCCTCTCAAACCTTCAAAAAGGTAGCTATACCCATAGGCATTCCCTCTCAAACCTTCAAAAAGGTAGCTATACCCATAGGCTTTCCCTCTCAGTCCTTTAACAAGCTAACTATACCCAAAGGCTTTCCCTCTCAGTCCTAGGAGGGAATACTGATAACCTAATACGAACTTGATAGCAGCACTTATCGTGAATAAATGATGAAAAGAATAATTTCACTGAAACTTTAATCTGTTTGAAAGTGAAAATGGTACTATTTACACAATGCAGGACATGCTTCAGCTAATATAGTCAGAGTTTCTGTTAACAGTTGAATTGACATAATGTACCCAGCCTCCTACAGGAAAGAAACAAGCAATGTTTGATTTACATACGATGACTCATTCCTCTTTCAACAACTAAATACATTTGTAGCTTATAAGTGATTTGCTTTTAGGAGCATGTATTTCAAATAGTTCCATGTGAATGTATTACATGCAAGTACATGTACATACTGCAGTAGTACACTTTAATGGATATAGGGTTACAACAGATAAAATCGCTCAGCTTTTTATCATGTACTCAATGAGAAAACTTATCAAAATTGTCATATCTCTATGAGACATAGATTCACAGTCGCTTAGTAACCGTTGTCATAGCGAAGATATAAGAATAATACCTACGATATTGATATACTTCTCATCTTAGGAAAGTGCTCTTTATAGGAGAAACAAGGTTTAAAATCTTGTATAAGTCACTAAATATGACATTTAAAAGTCATATATCTGAGAGTAGCTCAATTCTATCCAGTAGCAGACATATAGAATGTCCATGTATTATCAGGTTTGGTTATGGAACATTACTACATGATGAATGCCATGTAGATAGTATAACCCATAAGTTAGTTTAAATCCACTGTTCAGAGACCCACCACTTGTTGCAAATTTATATAATTCATTTCATAGTTCATTGCGTATTTATTGTACCATATAATTTTATCACACGTCACCACATACTCTGAGCTAAAGTAATAGATAAAGATAGTTAAGTTTATACAAAGACAGTGTTGCCATACAACTTTCACAATTACAGAACAATGTTGTTTTCTTTTTTTTCTTCAGAGTATCACTGGAATGCCAAGTCAATGATGACAGACCATTTCAATAAACAGCGCCCTCTTGTGTTGGTGTATTGTAGTAACATAAGTGAGAAATCAGTGAAATTCATTGACATGACAAATATTGAATATTTGTTCTACGTTTAAATGTACATTTGCAGGCTATGAAAATAATATTGACTTTTCATTAGAACACTCCATCACAAGAGAGCTCTTATGATTGGAAAGGTCTGTTAAGCATTCAAAAGAAACCTTGATGCATGTACATGTTACGTACATATATACTGGGTTTGCACATCTCACTGTTGACTTGTATCATTTGGTGATCATTGCTATGGTAACTGAGTGTTTCTCCATCTTTTTGTATCATCATTCCAGGATGAAGAAGAAGGCATCTGGGCTTGAAAGGATATAATAGCATTTAAATCATGCTTGCAATGGGTAAATTGCTTCCTCTCTCTCACTCTCACCCTGAGTCTCAGCATGTACTTGTATAGGTGTTTGTAACTCTTACTTTGTTAAATCAGTCTTTTAATTTCAAACAAATGAAAAAAGATCTTAGTACCTTTACTACTTGCAAGTCTGTCTTGATATTTTAATTTATGCAATATTAATTTGGAAAGTTTTGCCTCCCTCAGTCAAACAAAAATGTGGAATTATCAAAGTTCATAATAAAATTGACAGTCTAGACAAGTGGAATTTTTTTATTCAAAGTCAATCTATTCATCAGAAGATGGACAAAATATAAATCAGGCTAAAAGAAATTATTCTAGTCAAATATTTGAATAGTCATTTAGAAAGAAAATAATTACATGTAATATAATAATATATAATATAATATTGCTGTATTAAACAGCTGACACCCTCAGCTGAGTTACCACACCACACACTTCTGCTTTCTGTGAACATCTCTGTACAACTTGTACTATTTCAAAATTGGTTTGTTTATCAAATGAAATTCTTCATACTAGACTAAGAATGTCCCTTTGAATATTTGGTAAATCTGAAATAACAACAAAAATTAGTGAAAGTGTTATTAATAATCATACTATGAAGGGTGGGAAATATTGACACACTTGCAAAAGGCTATATGCCTTGTTTGTCTGTGTACCATGCATGTTGTTGACTAGCTGAACTGGGCATCCTTGGCATGTTTGTCTGTGTACCATGCATGTTGTTGACTAGCCGGACTGGGCATCATTGCATATGAGGTGAATCATGTACTATCACTCCATGATTGACCACCACCATATATGTCTCACAGTACTCTATTTATATTGACAAGTCAAATCTGTGTATGTGTGTTACAGCAATATTTCTGATTTTAATTGCCAATGGATGTCTTCTTTTTTGTTTGATAAAGAGTAATATTTACTAACACTAAATGTGAAACGGAAATTAACTAACTTATTACATGTTTCATCTTAACCCTCATATTACAACATGTACATTATGTTTACATACACTGATTGTGTGTTTCATCACTTACACATTAACACATCCACAGATATCGTACATTGCATCCACAAAATGCATTCATGAAATCAGTATGTCCAATTACCATTGTTTGCGTTGTGTTGTGTATAGTCATAGTACTGTATGTATGTATGTATGTATTTAACCCATCGTGTGTGTGTTGACTAACTGTGTCACATTTTACCTACTAACTCTGTTGATTTTCTCACAAACCATAACTGATTTCCCTTACTTTACAGATCAGACACCATAATGTACTGTTTGTACTGTATTCTGTTCTTACACACTGTTTCACCCAACTGGAACCCATGCTATCATCCTGGCTAGTCATTTTCCCTATGACAGCTTTCCTATTAAAACCGATTTGAAATGCTATTCAGAAATCACCACAGGGACTTCTTGCTTCTGTGTTAATGAGGAAAGATAATATATTGAGAAATATTATATTGAGGGCAGTGTTATTAACAATATCAGAACAGCAACTTTCTAAGTAGATTAATCTGTTAGATGAAATAACAGAAATATTAAAAAGTCAATTTCCAGTGATTATTTACAGAAACTGGAGCAGGTCAGAGGTGGATGGGTGTGTGTGTGTCTGTCTGTCTGTGTGTGTGTGTGTGTGTGTGTGTGTTTGTCTGTGTTTGTCTGTGTGTACGTCTGTGAAGGACTTAAAGTCAAAAGCTACTGAACTGATAACCCTGCTACTATGTCTATTTAGAGTAAAGTATAATGATCATATAGCAGATTATCTTGATGAGATTCTCAGATATGTTAATTGGATAAAATAAGAAACAACAGACTAGAACTGGAAAATTACATGGTTGATTGGTCATATATATTGAATGTGAATGTTCCAAGGGATATCTTAATGTAGTACAAGTAGTCAATTTCTGATAAAACAGAAAACTTACTGGGGTAGCCAGGCTGTCAGTTACATCAGTTGGGTTGATAGCATTGGTTCCATCGCTAACCATTTTGTGTTTTCATCCATTGTCTATCCTACCATACATGTTGTGTTGTCTGTTACAAGTAAACCTTTACTGACCAGTCTTTTCATTTCTCTATGCAGGGCATTGGTACATTATTTGATATAGCTTTGGACTGTGCTGCAAAGTGAATACAAATCAGACCACTCATAATCTAAAATGAACCTAGAGGAACCAGAATGTAAATCTAAGTTCCTGACCATGTTGAGTGTGCAGGGAAAGCTGTGTATGGACAAGAACATTTGAAAAGGATGTACAGAAAGACTTCGGCAAATGACTTAAAACTTTGATGAAAGATAAATCCTATGTATGCAATGATATTTGGTATTGAACATAGTACCAAGAAAGTAACAGACAAAGTTGAATGCACATTACTCTTATAAAGAAATAATTGAAAACATCACCCCTGTCTATCAAAAAATTTATTCTGATATATCTGTAAAATTGCAGTTCAACATAACATAACAGGTGAGGTGTGAATGTGAGATGACCCACAATGCAGTCATCAAATTTGACGAAGTAAATGTGAAAAAATGCTACGACTGAATTACTGCTTTAAAGTAAACTGTGTAAATAATACGGGTATGGTATCAAAACCCAATCTTGTACTGATATGCATCCATTATTTCATCTCTTGTTATTCTCATTCATCGTTGTTGTACCTATTTCTAGTACATCAATTTAATGATAAATTCCAAGTCAACTTGATATCGTGTGAGTGAGTGAGAGTCAACCATTTCTTGTCCAATATATTCAAACTTTGCATGGTCTCTGTTACTGGACTTTAACCAGGCTGTGCCTCTTATTGACAAGTTAGTGTAATTACATTGTTGAAAAGTAATTGTAAAAAAAAATCTTTTAAAAACTTTGTTCTGTAGAATAATGTACAATTGTATTATGTAGGGCGAGATGAAAGATGATGTAAAAAAAAACAACGTGATTTTAGGATGGACAAATGCCAAGTAAACCCAGTAGATTTGTAGTATTATAGAGCTAGTATGGATAAGATGGTAGATTCCTGTAATGAAAAAAATTAGGATCGTCCGATTCATAGGTAGAACTGTTCATTAGTAGAACTGAGTGAATGACTTGCATTGTTACAGTTTCATTGCATACATCAGCTGTGTGGTGATTCAGGAAAAAAATGAAATACATTGTTAGAAATATTTAGAACGATGCCATGTCAAGGTGAAATATACATGATATGGTGTTTGAGTGAATCCTAGCTGTCTCTCTTCAGAAATGTAACATTTCATGATGATGTTGTTGTTGTTAGTACAGTGACATGATTAGAACAGAAGTTTATATTACATTTAGTATGTAGTATGTAGTGTTTAGCATTCAAGTGGCATAAGCTGACTTTATAAGTCTTTTTACTGGCATGAAAATTCAACCCTCAATTCAACTATACCCGGTACTAGTTCAATGTTAATGTCAATGCATGCCTTCGATGGCATGAAAATTGTCTTCTGGTATTGATAGCATAGTTAATGGATTCTAGTATATATGTACTAAATGATGTCATCCAGTGCCTGTATATAAGGTGGAAGTTCTGCCAATAGTGAGAGATTATTAAGTATACTTTAAGTATACTACTAGTACCTTTTAATATGCAGGAAATAATTATCCACAAAAACCTATAAAGTCAGCTTCTGCCCCTATAAGTATTGCATCAAAGTTTTTAGATCACTTGATGTTTTAAACCATTAGTATCAAGTCCTTGCACACTTTAGGATGAATTTTTCTTGATATAAAAAAAAAACTACTCAGCAATACAATCACATGAATGCCATAGAGCATATGTAAGCTCACCACAACTTGCCTCTCCCATTTCAGATTATAATTTAATAATATATTTAGCAAATTTGTGTCTATATATTGAAAGTTTTTATGTTAATAGATTATTAATAAATGTATTGGTCACAACGATGCCCTTACTTTTGGACAACTCATTTTATGATGATAATGATGGTGCAAAGAAGAAAGTGCCTGTGAACTTACTATTCCACTACGACTACTACTAATACTATACTAGTATCATGATCCACACTGTTTAATGTAGTAAGTGTAGAAGAAAGGTTGTCAATCTAGACAATGTTTATATAACATTACATTTCACTCACTCTCTCTATCTCTCTCTATCTCTGTCTACTTTAATAGAAGTACTTACCAACTACATGCAATTTTGTAACTTTTGAACTGATCATAAACAGGGTTATGGTGTTGGTGACTTCTGGGGAATGTTTGAAATCCTGTGGTTGTAGTCTTGTCACACCTATATCATCATCAGCAGGCATTATATCAAATGTTATCTTTATCTATACAAGTTCCATGGCATATTTGACAGAAAAACAAGTAAGATTAGACCCTGTAGAAGCCCCGGTTTACGAAAAACAAGAGTGGGCGATTCTTGCAAATTTTGGTTTCTAGTTACTACAGATAAAAAGAACACTCACTTTATGTTCACTTTTAGAATGTATAGAAAATATCAACAAATCACTACCATGCACAAAGGTGTTTGTTTTACAGTCATGTATTTTCATCTTGTGTTTTTATAGTATGTTATAGGTAGGTAAAGACAACATGTCAGACAGGTTATATAGAGTATCAGTAATAGTAACGTATTGAAAAAGCTTGCTCAGTTGCTCAAGCCATTTTTTTACTCAATTACTACTGTTGAAAATGAATTGACACCTCTATACATATGTACTGTAATACTATGGTACATAGCAAAACTGTTTAGAAAATACCAACCTTGTACAGACTTGTTTTCTGAAGTGTTGTCAATACCTATGTATAACAAGCATGGAAATGTCCGCCACATGGGTTTCATGTTGTCAGATGACATGTTATATGTGTCTGTTTCCATTCAACAACATTATTTAATTCACAAAAAAAAATATAATCATTATGTCATATTACTTAAATTTTAAAGCCAACTACATCATTTTGTTGCCTAATACACTTTTCTCATACACACAAAAAAAGTCATCTTATAAATTGACACCTATCAAAGAGTCTCAATCCAAATACGTTGTCAGTAATTATTACCAGGGTAGATACATTGTCAGTTTATTTAGTAAGAGTTAAGGACATGTGCTGCAATTCTAACAAAAAAAGGAAGTTTTAACATTTAACTTTACATATATGTTGATCAAATTAGTTACTTTGTAAATTTTTGAACGAAGTAGATGCCAAATGGTAGAAATAAATGACAAAAGTGCAATCTGCTAAAAAGTGCAAAATACTGAAACCACCACTTAATAAAAAGCCTTCATAATCTGAATTTCAATATCTTTGACAGAAACTCAAAAGTTATGGTGTATTTCAGAAGTTGCAATACATTTCTCAAAGTCGAAATTTTCTTAGAAGATTTTTAGTATTATGTAGCATTGCAAGTGTCAAAGTATTTGATTCCTATTGTCACCTAAAGTAAAGAAGAATACCATTGTTTGTGGTACATCTAACTGCCACATGTTTCATTTATTCTTTGATATTTGCTGTCAAAGCAATAGTTGAGTTAGAGACACAGAACTACCACATTGTGGTAGCCATTGTCTTTGCAATTGCCTAAGTTCATGTGTTGTTTTGTATATTTTGTATTCTTACTTTTTCATGTTTTTCCTTTTTCTCACATTAACATTTCCGTAATTGTGTATTGAATCTTCAAAAGTGGGGTTGCAATGAAGTTTTTGTTTTTGTTTTTGAATAAATTGTATGAGACTGAACTGAACTTTGTTTTGTGTGATTTTGGATGTAAATTTTTGTCAGTGGCTTCAACAGCAGCTGCAAGGTCTGTTTTTGACACAGTAGTAATGGAGTGGGGTAGGCGTTTTAAGTTTAATAATTAATAATGTTTTACTATTCCCTCTACTTTACAATGTAGTCTGATTTGTTCATTACTGTGATCTAACAAATAATACTATAGTTGTATGACATCCTTTATGAACTGTTATGATACAACTTTAAAACCTTTCCTGATGAAAGAAGTACCAAATAGTATTTTGGGGGAAAAAACCCTCCAGTATTTGTACAAGAAGAATGTAGCTGGTATTACTGTAATATGATTTTCTTTTCACAGTAAATACCAGTATTCCACACTTGAGAAAAATGGTATGGCTTATATAGTAAACCGTCCATCCATAGACTGTTCTAGTGAGGAGGGAGGCCAGTTGAGTGTAGAATGTAAGTTACAAGGATACCAGTTGTAAAACTATAGAACTTCATACTCGGAGTTTATTCAGTAATTTGATTTCAGAATACCTCTGTGATACAAGAAATTGAACTGTCGACTGTGCTATATGCCACAGTGCAGTTCGATCTATTATCACCCTTAGAGGGCGCTGTTCAATCGAGGCACAGAAATCTGACATGTTATGAGGACACGAGTAGTTTTTGTTAAAACCATGTGAGTAGTTTTTTAGCTCCGCTGTCAGCGAAAGCTGAAAGCGTAGCTTTAGGTATAGGTGGGTATTGAGGTATAGAGAGTAGAGTGAATCATAGGTGTCCGTCAAACTTTTATATTTTTACTATCTACTCCGGAAGTGACAGTCGGAATTCTTCGATATTTGGTGTGCATGTTCCCTGGGGGGAGGCTATTCAGATTTGTTCATGCCAAGTTGATCTGTGCCATTTTCAATTTTTTATGATTTTTTTTCATAAAATGTCATTTTCATCAACTCCTTGAAAACCTCTTATTAGATTGCTTTGATATCTGGCGTGTTGATGCGCAGGGGGTAGCTTACTCAGATTTGTTAATTTCAAGTCAGCACATCCTCATTTTTATTTTTTATGATTTTTTTTTTGTAATTTGAAAAAAAAATGAATATGTTAATGAGCATAATGACCGACGCCATATTGGAAATCAGTCGACGAGACTTTAAGTAAACTGCCACTTTTCAAAAGACACTATTGACGTCAAACAAGCAATGTAATATGTGCTATAGTCATAATTCTACGCATTGGGCGCCCAAATGACAAGCGTTTGTTCGAAACAGGGTTGTAAACTTCAAATCAGTCCGCAACATCCTCATTTGCATACTCTATCCTGATTCGACCAGAAGCTGAAGGTGACCTCATTTGACCGAGCGATTTTCCACAGCAAGCATCTTGAGTATCAACACAGGACGTTCTTGGTACTCACTAAAATCACACTTCAGACCCACTATAAAAGTGTGATGTTTTCAGATAACATGTAACTTGTGGTTAATTCTATATTGTCGTGCAATTTGGAATGACAGTGAACCAGAATTCAGACAACTTGCGTAAGGAAGGGCATGCCAGACATGCGGTTGAAGTTATGGCCGACAGTTCACATGTAAAGTTAAACGACATGAACGTGTCTTGCCTTTCCAAAATGCAAATATTTGGCAAGTAAAAATAATTAAAATAATTACAACTTTAATTTGGCTTTAGACTTTGCATTATGTTTTGCGTATCTTTCCCCGTTTTACATGTAAATCCGAAAAGGTTCTCTCTCATCATGTCATCAGTGTCAGTGATCATACCGCGCGGGGCTGCTTTGAGTACGAGCGAAGTGAGGCATGTTGAGGTATTTTGTTGAGAATTATAAATATTGCGAAATGTCAAGTACAAGGTTTAAATACAATGGAATGATGAAAAAAATGGCAGAGTCTGCTGACAGGCGCCGGTCACAAGAAACACTGTGAATTAAAATATCAGACGATGTATGTATTAATCGCCGACAATCCACCCGTATGCACGAGGGACTAACCCGGAAGCAAGTCGTTGTCAGCCATACGTTACAGTGGTAACATCGTCCGAGAAATCGCTGCGTTCAGAGTGTCATTATTCACAGAATTGTTGTTTTCGAGTGAAAACCCGTCTTGAATTGTATAACTCTAACAAATGAAGACATGTCAAGTTATATTTTGAAAGTTGTATCGCTAGTTTGAGACGATTTTCTCACGTACTATAGTACTATCGAGGCTTACTTGGAAGTAGTAGGACCTTACTCCAGTTCATCGGGAAGTTTAGCCAGTCCGATAATTCTTTCTGGTTTAGTTTACAACACTTTTGATCAATCACGCAGATTTTGTTGTTGTGATGAAAAGAAATAAAAAAAAGATCATTTCAACCATTTCGTTGTGTTTTCTTTGTGTGAAAGGTAACCGAACATGAACGAGTGTTACCACTGTAACGTATGGCTGAGAATGACTCTCTTCCGGGTACTTAACTTGAGATTGTCGCCGTACGGAAACTAAGATGGCGATTAATACATTTCTTCCCTATATATATCTACCACAACTAGTACAAGTTGAATGTTGTTGACTTTGTAAATTTGTTAGAAAATTGAAATTGAAATTGCCTCAAAATTATTTTAGATCCCTAGTTTATTTCATTCATCATTAAAATTTTCCAGGGTTACAGCTGTAAGACACTGGAATTATTTATAGCCAACCTCAAAATCCTCTTTTTTTCTTTTTCTTGTGTGCATTTCCCAGTCATTTTTTTCTGAGATTTTGTGCAATTTTTCATAACAGTAGATTTTTGTTATAAAATGGTGACTATGGTATAAAAGTACAATACATTACCAACTTCTGTGTAAAATGTGTTTTATAGTGAGACATCATATGAAACCACTAACCACTTTATTGCATCGCTAAAACAAAACTGCATAGTGAAGACCTGAACCACTTCTACATGTCACCAAAATAAAAAATTAAATTAAAAAAAAAAACAGCGGAGCTATTCTGACCGATAGGTCGCTTGTTTACCTACTCCCATGAAACCTAAAAAACTTCTCCCATAGTAAAACTATAAAAAAAATATACTCCCATGGCAAAACAACAACTCATGGTAAAACTAAAATAAATTACTCCCATGGTAAAAAAAAACCTACTCCCATATCCTCATTAAGCTTCCGAAGATAATACACTACATGGATCATGTTGGATAAATTTTTGATTGAAATGTAAACGAACAAGTTTTGCTTTGCTCCCACACCAATACATAGAAATACTACGCGTCCCTATGGGGAGAGGGTATCGGGTATAACCTTACGTTAAAGACATATTAAAAGAAGAAAAATTATTATATAAGGATATCAAAATGAAAGAGTAGCCAGGTTGATTATGTTGGTATTCTCGTGATCGACTATAGTATTACTGGCATTAATGCTTTGCTTACTGTTAAATGACCTTTTCACATTTCAAATTGTGTACGCCAAATAACCCAGGCTGCAACACTCGAAAGTTGCCTAATTGGACACGGCAAGGCGTCACTTTGACCATGTTCATTACATTCTGATATAAGTAATATGATACGTCAGATGACATCTAATGAAATAGATTGATTAACACGAACACACTATGTACATCGGTCCTTGTTACCAATACCATAGCATACAACACCCCGTTACTACTCCTAATACGCATGCCCCCTCAGAGTACATAGCGATATACTGCACTGTAAAGATTGAAGCAAAATGTAATTTACACATTTGCCTACATTGAAATGCAAACTAATACTTTTATTTATTCACACTCATAATTTACTTACAATGCCTAAAATTGAATAACGATACTTCCGACCTGCTTTGATGTCACAAAATATACTTGTCGGACAAATCAAGAGAATAATTTCTATCGAACAGCCAACCATACTCCCCCCTCCCTTCAAACTGGAGTATGCAACACCTGTTTGTATCTACAGGTATTTCATCAGCCTGTATTCCTTTATTCATGACCATTGTGGCAAATGCACCCATTCGAGAAACTTAGGTACAAAGAAAGACGGAAAGCGCCTTTCAATCTATCGATCCACTTGAAAGAAACTATGTTGCTCCCAGGCCCATTGGCAGTCAAAATTCCACAGAATTCTGGTAAAATTTCTCTCTTTTCAGTAATCCAAAATATGACCATTAGTACAGTGGATAATCACTAACGCTCTAAACAGTCTTCGCTGGAAAAAAAAATTAGTATACGTCCTATTCCGTAAAATGGAGGGAAAGGGGTTACTCGGTACGAAAATATCCCTTGATCACTTCTTTTTGAGATTTTGTATTCACCGCTGCGCCATTTAAAAAAATATATTTCTACAAACCAGTGTACTGTTTAAAACAATAATTCAATACAAAAGTAATGGCAGCTATTTAAATCAAAGACATTTGTTAAAACCGGTCACTTTGTTTCCTACATATTGTAATATTATCTTCAATCGAACTACTTTCCTGTATTCACTCACAATCCTTTGTTTATTTTCATGTCTGTATTGCATTTAAGTTGCCCTTTAATGGGATGTAATGAAAGTATTAAATTATATCATTGTTATTGTAATATTATGTTTCTATGAGTTTCTTCTTTGGAAATCTTGAGTTGTTAGAATTGCCAGCTGATCTCTGTCTGACGTACATGGTAGATGTCGTCAACACTTTCCCGCTCAAATCGTTGGGTCTTTCTTATTTACCAATCACTCTGTACGCGTTGTGATCTTTCCTTCGGGCATTTTCCCCGGAGCACACGTCTGTCTTTCTTTGTTTGATGTGTTTATTTTTCGATGTTGAGTGATAAGAGATTCTATAATAGGGGAAATTATCAAATGTTGTAGATTAATTTGAATAAAGAAACATTTCGGTTTTGTCCAGACCACAGGGACACCAGTTCATAACAATTCCATATAGTTGAGTTATAGGTTATACAGGGTTATATATAACAGCTGTATTATCTGTGGGTAAAGAATGCTCCAATACTTTTGAGAGTTTGGACACAGCCACGAGTTTATTTGTTGAATATTATGTTGAAAAATGAAAGAATTCGACCTATCCACCTAGAATGATTTAGTATTGTATTAAATTTATCGTTCAACAGCGATCACAGTGATGCTGTTTCTCCCACAAGTCAAGTTTTATAGTAAGGGAAAGGCCATGTTGGCTAAGAACATTTTGTATCTCCAAGTATAGGTTAGAGCTCATACGAGATTCGTCCTTGCAAATTATAGCCCACATCTTGTTTTAACGCATTCGATACTATTACCCATGCCATTCTCTTCACTCGTTTTGTCGATCTCAGTCTACACCGCTACTTCATGTTACCATGTTTATCTAACCGGTTTCAATCAGTCGTCATTGATGGTCAATTTTCATCTCGGAGTTCACTTCAATTCAGAGTTCCACAAGGTTCAGTACTTCGCCTGTCCCTGTTCTCACTATATACATCAGACCACTTCAATAATGGCAATCAGTCGTTGTAATTCGCTAACATAATCTAAACTTCCATCGATATGCAGATGACAACCAGCAAGTTTATCAAACTTATACCTAACATTTCAAAGTCAGTATCCAATATTACCCCCCACCCCCATACCAAACTACACCTCAATGATCTCGATATGATTGCTTGCCATCCGTAATTACTTTAATGGTATCCGTGCTGGATCTAGGACAATGCTTCCAACTAGCTCTGCTCAAGATTTATGTTTGATAGTACTAGTATCCGCGACTTCAAACAGCACATTATTCGCACCCATATCAATATGCATCAGATTCTACACATTGAACGAATTTGATTCATTCGCAACAAACCTGCCTTACATTCGTACATTCTACAATTTCTATACAGCTATACCAATGCACTGTTATATGAATTGACAAATACGAACCTACTACAAAAAGCAAAGAACTTCACGGTTCACCTCATCACTAAATATGGAGACAGACAGACTTAATTAAATCCTACGGCGATCGACCATTAACCTATACTTTTGTAACCCTTCGGAATCGACTCCTGGCCGATATTCATACCTCTCAAAATGTCGAGATTTTTACAAAGCAAGACTCAAGACTTACAATGTACCTATTCCAGAGAACTTGGTGGGGGGGGGGTAGTTTTTAGAAGAACACAAATACACAAATCCCCTCCCCAACTAAGCATACTGACCTGTCCCTTAGTAATGTGGCCTGTTTCCTATGGCTTGACTATCTATCAATGGTATAAAGGAAAATCCACAGATTTTGGAAATACCCAAATCATTGACATACTTTATGGTTACATACCAAAAAGAGTGGGATTTTGTTGTCTACTGTAGGCGACAGATAGACTACCAGTAGTTTCCTCTCTCTATCCCATACACACTATTTATCCTCCACCACAGGTCTCAAACCACTCGTTACTCCATTTTAAAAATAAAAGTCGCGTTTGTTGTCGTGACTTCTATTTATGCAAAATATCTCAAATACCAAACCAGAAAAGTACACTGTTATCCCAGCTTTGTAGTTTCATACGTACGTGAGGTCGTGATATAATATCAAAATCGACGTCTCGGAATATAGAGCACGGGAATCTCGTCGAATCACGTGATTTGTGTAAGTGATATTATAATATTTCGTTAGATTCCATGGATTAGACACGAATCACCTGGAGGTCGCAGTTCCATGCAGTGAAGGCAACGGAACCCAACAATTTGATAGACATTCTCAGACCTCGAAACAAACAGATTAAGAAAGTTTTTTTGAAAAGCGTGGAGACTGTAAGACTTTAAGCCGAAACAGAACCAGCCTAGCGTATCAATTGAATAACCGAGAAGCTCTTTAACAGAAATGCATGGCTGGCTAAAGCATATAAGTATCATCTACTTACACTGGTCGACATATAAACAAAAGAGTCGATTTTTTAACATTTCACAGACTGTATACATACTGCATGCAATTCTGGAGTGCTTAAAGAAAATATTTGGTAATGTTAGAAAAGGACAATATCAATATAACAATGTTTTGTGTGTAGAGTTAAGTAATTTAGAATGCAAACTCCTCCTTCCCTATATCATTCTACATGATTCTATTTATTTATTTATCTATCTATCTATCTATCTATCTATCTATCTATCTATCTATCTATCTATCTATCTATCTATCTATCTATCTATCTATCTATCTATCTATCTATCTATCTAATAGTATGTATGTATGTATGTATGTATGTATGTATGTATGTATGTATGTATGTATGTATGTATGTGTGTGTATGTATGTATGTATGTATGTGTGTGTATGTATGTATGTATGTATGTATGTATGTATGTATGTATGTATGTATGTATGTATGTACATACGAGTCCCACCTTCAACCTACTCCCTCTTGTTGTCCCTCTATCTCTATTGTTACTACTGTGTCACTCTATAGCTGTCCCAATGACCTTTTCATTCTCTTTGTCTTTATGTACCTTTTTACAACATGATCCTTTGCCTTCCTTTCTGTCAGTTTTAACCTCTTTCCTCTCTATTTTCTCCTGCTCCTGCACCACCTCTCTCTCTCTCTCTCTCTCTCTCTCTCTCTCTCTCTCTCTCTCTCTCTCTCTCTCTCTCTCTCTCTCTCTCTCTCTCTCTCTCTCTCTCTCTCTCTCTCTCTCTCGCCTTCGCTTCCTATCCCTTACCTGTTCTTGCACTCTTGCCCTCTATCCCTCTCTTTCTCCTAAAGATTAAAGATGCAGTGCACAAGTGTAAAAAAGAATATAGATGACATCATGGCATAAATGCAATTAAAGTCGCAAGTCGTACATACGTCTGGTAAAATATTTGTCCGAAGTACTCCGATATGGACGAATGTAAAGTATGCCCCGTAATTAAAGCATGGAAAAATGTTAAGCTTCTTGAGTCTGATAACCGAGCTGACGACTCGACGAGTCGGGTTCCACGGTACTTAGAGATTTGGGGAATATCAAATAAAAGTTAATAACAGTTACTCAAGAGTGAAAACTTTTACACATACTGTGCGTAAACTGTACAAGAACGTTTACAACCATACATGCAAGCGG
This sequence comes from Glandiceps talaboti, assembly GCF_964340395.1. Lineage (NCBI taxonomy): Eukaryota > Metazoa > Hemichordata > Enteropneusta > Spengelidae > Glandiceps > Glandiceps talaboti. The sequence goes on along the minus strand of NC_135549.1, from coordinate 7,344,549 downwards.
TTTTCGGTCATTGTCGATTTAACTTGTCTGTTTTGTGATCTGTGTACTCGTTTTGTCGTTTGTTTGGCAAGCTGTTTGCAGTTGGTATAACAAGATCAGAATTCAGGGATGTTTATTAGGACACGTTGGTAAGTCATAAACCAAAGATTGTGAGTTTATAAGCATGCTTTCTAAAGATACTTCTATCTATCAAAAACCCTCAATATATGTACGTATATTCGATTTCTTAATTTTTCTGTGGTTTCACTAGTGAGGGCGCACTCTTTACTGAAAATACTCGAAACTATTCATCAACAATACTGCATTTCAATGAAAATAATATTTTATGTATATGATGAGAACTTTTCGGTCCAGTGTATCCCTGGCGTCGATTTCGAACGCTATTAATTCGCCTGTCCCAGGTTATCGTAAATTTACCTTCAGAACGGTATTACGTGCTGATGACGTCATATACAATAAAATCTCTCTCTCCCTCCCCCCCCTCCCTCCACCCCTCTCTCTCTCTCTCTCTCTCTCTCTCTCTCTCTCTCTCTCTCTCTCTCTCTCTCTCTCTCTCTCTCTCTCTCTCTCTCTCTCTCTCTCTCTCTCTCTCTCTCTCTCTCTCTCTCTCTGAAAACCTGTGTGGTACAGATTACACTCCTGTTTAGGGCATAAACAAACAAGTGGCCACGCTTTCTGAGTTATACCATTTGTACGAAGCTAGAAACTTGACCAATGCATGAGAGATGCTTATAACTCACGGATATTTCTTTCTACCTCTCCTTTCTTGTTTATTATTATAAAGCTCATGGAATACGTAACCAATGTATTCAAAGCAGAAATTCAATCGGAACCACTTGATGTATCTGTTACAATGGCAGTCTGTGTTATAACTACATTTTTATTTTAAATCGTTGGAATTTAACATTTTTGGAAAGCCGAATCCCAGATTGTATATTTGAAAGGTTCTGTTGAACAAACATGATGTGACCGTTAAAAGCTTATTATTAAAACTGTGTAATATAATCTCTGATCTCTGGCCACCATTAGTCTTACTTAGTTCTAATTCTTTAACTTCAAATAGACTTGACTAGTTTCTCACCATAACACTGTGTTTATCTTGTCTCTATGCAGTCCAATTAGTCAAATGGAGGAGCCATCACTTCACTCTATGTACAACAGGGGTTCCATGACAACATTGCGTTACAAATTTTTGTTGAGATATTCTCGAAATAATACACCTGTCTCGGGATCAGCACAGGTTACGTAAACATGACTTCCCCCAGATTCCTTGTGAGGGTGCTACATGTCCAAGCAGCCGTGTCTCTGTTGCCGTTAACTTTACTCATTCGATTAATTGTCAAGTTGGCCGCCGAATCGTACCTCTACTCTGCTGGCGTGTATCATATAGCAGGTAACCATATCTTTCTGCAAGTTTAGCACAAAACGGGACATATAATTAAATGTATTAGATTACTGGAGCCCAATCATACAAGACACCACTCTCAGTCCGCGTAAACCAAGCGGTGGCAATAACTGAGTCGTGGATTACAATATTTGTGGTGAACGTCGAAGACTAATTTGTACCCCCTAACATAACAGGACAGGGAAGCGATGGATCTATGGGAAACAACGAATCGCAATACGATATAGGATTTTAGTGAACGGACTTCTGGTTGAATGTGGAAGGAGATTAGGAGTGCTTTGGCCCTAGAAAGGTAAGTACTTAAAAGAATATTGTTTAGTTAAAAGTTCGGGTGATATATGGTGGCACTTGGGTAGATCGCCGAACCATTTACCGAATGCTGACTGTTTGTTGAATGGGTTTCTACAGATGTACCGTAAAAAAAGTCACACAAAGAAAGTCTGGGTCAACCACTACAACTACAACCATTGTAAAGGTTACTTTTCCGTTTGAAGACTGTTACTTTAACATTAAGGTAATTTCTCGCTGCTTTCTTAATCTCATTATGTGAAAAAAGTTGTGATTTTAGAATCAGTTAATTTAGTCATTGTTGAAAATTGGTCGAGTATGACGTTAACAAGGCACGTCAGAGTGTCGGAGAATAGTATTGGTTTACTGTACGTTTGACCGCTACATCCAGTATGGATGCTTCGAAAGCAAGGTAAATTGGTAATCCGATAGCAAATCTTCACAGATTTTAATTGCTTCTATTATTTTCTCATGAAAAGTTCACGAACATAGATTCTAGCCAAGAAATATTATCTGTACGATCAAAGAAAATATCATGCCATCTTATCAACCGAGGTATCAAGATAAACAACGACAGTGCAATAGTTCATATTTGTGATATACCAGAACGTATACCATTTAGTTAACATCGGTTATTACTTTCCATGTTTATTTGTATATGTGAGCAATTTGGAACACTTTTTTTATTGAGGTAGAATAGCAATGCTTGTTTCTTTAAAGTAAGCTTAAAACAAAGTTGAAGGGTACCAAAACTGTACAGTAAAACAAAAAATATTTAGAGGGAAAATGGGTCGACGCCATACAGGTTAATACACTTACAGTAACCTTTCCAGTCGGGTGATAACCTGTTATCTTGAAATACGACTTACATATCTCGTTAAACCCGTTTTCGTGTATGATTGAGGTGTGTTTTGGTGGCAGGTGTGCTTGTGTACAAGTACTGTCAGTCAAATTGCGTTTCTGGTTCACTAAGGCCCTAAGCCATATAGCTCGATGGGTCGTCGAAATTCTGCTCCTTCAATACGCGATTTTAGATTTTTCGCTGTTGTTTGTTTTCAACACCGGTTTTTAAAGAGTAAAGAATATGTTGTTCTCACTGACGTTTGCTGGCAGAATGCCTTCAAGTATCTTACAAATTATGGTTATATACAACAAGGTGTGTTCGCCAGGTATACCGCCCAGTGCTGTGTCTTGGCGTGTCAATTTTTTAAAGTACTAACCGTGTGAAAAGTCTACAAATCATAGACCTATTCGTGTAGGGTCTATGTACAAACCGACAAAATATGCTTCACGTTTGGTGAGAAATGCGACTGAATATGATGTTGTAAAATCTTACCGTAAATGAAACCTCTATTAAAAACAAAAATAGGACGAAAAGAAAAAGAATTCAAGATCGCCGGTGAGTTTAGTTTATGAGGGGTCTGATTAAGAGACGGCTATTAATCATACAGGGACTGAATGGAAGTGTTTCGACATGGTACACGTTTGTACGGTGGTCTCGGTGGATCTAAGTCAATAATTAAGAGACAGCTATTAATCATACAGGGACTGAATGAAAGTGTTTCGAAATGGTACACGTTTGTACGGTGGTCTCGGTGGATCTGAGTCAATAATTCTGAGACAGCTATTAATCATACCGAGCCTGTATGAAAGCGTTTCGACATGGTACACGTTTGTACGGTGGTCTCGGTGGTTTTCCTTCATTCGTGTTGTTATAAGGTAGATTACCAGTTCTCATCAAAATGTTATTGTTCGTGTGAAATTAAGGAGAACTGAAATAGTTGTACATTTGTAAGTTTGTGTTATTTCAGTTGGGAAAGTTCCAATTTTTTAACAGCTGAATCTATTGCTTTCGTCGAAAGGTCGTTACAATATAGTTTAGAAACCCAAGTTGTTACGTCTAATTCATCGAGTCTTCTCGTATTCATGGCCGGCTGTGTCCTGTTTTTGTTGTATTTCTTGTTCAAAGCTGTATGCATTCACTTGGCGTTCTTATCGATTGCATGCTCTACTGCCGAACTGACATTCTTTGATGTATCATTCTAATAAACTATACCTGGCTCGGCTTTCAGGCAGTTGGGGACTACGCATCCACTGTATTTCTAGACAACAGTATGCTTTCACTGTATTTCTGTATAACATACTGCGTGCACTAATACGTGTATCATATGTGTAAGAATCACAACATCTCAACTATTAACTGTACACTCATTCCTGTTTTTCATAACAATATTCTCCTACACTTCAGTATGCAAAACGGTTATATTCAACAACTTCACACTTCAAGACCTACTGTAATCAATTGTGTCGCACTCTTTTGATTGGTTCGAATGAACATCATTACATACAAAGAAACGTTGCCGGTATCAATCTGATTTGTCATGGAAATCTATGGTACCCTTTCCTTAATCTTGGAAGTGAAAGGGTATATACATGTACATACATCCGTCGGTACGTACGTTAATTTAAGCGGTATATCTCGTCTCTCGTGGGTTAAAGACTGTATTACGATATGTTTTGTATCACGATATTATGTTGTTTTAGTCCTTGATATCTCGGCTGATGAAAGGCATCGACGTGCAATATTGATGAGACCATGGCGGTATAGGGGGAGCGCTCCCTTACCTCTATGGTGAGAGAGAGAGAGAGAGAGAGAGAGAGAGAGAGAGAGAGAGAGAGAGAGAGAGAGAGAGAGAGAGAGAGAGAGAGAGAGAGAGAGAGAGAAAGAGAGTATGATTTAAAATGTAACTTTGCTGCTTACTTTATAATGTTGATTGTTTCTATTTTTCTACTTATCGAGTGTAAACAAAACCCGGCGAGTGACAGCTCTGAATTCGAATCTCACAAGAGAGCAGTTGTTTTAAAAACTCCATAAATGTATTTCCTGTCCATACAGGAAATATAGTTTGGATCAAGTTTCCTGGACATTTTAAACAAAAAGTAGGAAAAGTACAAATATTCCCTTCTATGTTAACTAGTGCAGAAATTCAGCGGCGTTAAGTTACAATTCCATATCCACAGCGTCATACTTTTGTTGTTCTGGATATTTCTAAGAGTGAACACCTTGGATTTGATCAGATATCTCGGAGTGGTTGCCTAACACACGTACGTAAGTAGGTTGTAGAATTTGAAGCCGTGTTTGAAGCACTCCATGGAAAGTACACACCGTCAAGACCACACACATGTTGCCGGGCATTCACTTCTTGTTCCGTTCTCATTCCTTGATCACTCATCACAACCAGGCATAGTAAGATGCAATAGTTATTGTGCTGTACCTAAGTTTAAAAGATTGCTGTTGATTAGTAGTTTCATTTTCTTTAATCTCCGCTCATCTGTTTTTAATCACTCTCCATTCTTATTCTTCATCCTAACACCGCTTCATCACATCTCTTCTCTCCATCACAACTCTTTTCTTCATCACATCGCTTCTCTCCATCACATCTCTTCTCTTCATCACACCTCTTCTCTCCATCACATCTCTTCTCTTCATCACACCGCTTCTCTCCATCACATCTCTTCTCTTCATCACATCTCTTCTCCCCACCACACTGCTTCTCCCCACCACACCGCTTCTCTCCATCACACCACTTCTCTCCATCACATCACATCACATCACATCACATCACATCACATCACATCTCTTCTCTTCATCACATCTCTTCTCCCCACCACACTGCTTCTCTCCACAACACTGCCACTCTCCACCACATCGCTTTTCTCCAATACATTGCTTCTCTCCATCACGTTTCAGCTTTCTCCATGCATACATTTTTCTTTCTTCTAACGCTAAGTGTCGTAATATCGTATTTTAATATTCTACATCGTGTAATTCCGTCAAATTTTCTTTTAACATTCCATAAGAAGAGTCCTGTTTTTATGAAAACCGACCTCAGTTCCAGATTTCATCCACGCCTGAACCACTAATTAGATTGGTATATATTGCCATAAAATTTAAATATAAAATAGCTGTAAACCAATAGCACGTGTCAGTAATAATCATCCTATTAACATAAGTTGGGGGGGGGGGTGTAGCGTTTAGTCTCTCGTCTGACTTGACCTCTACTACCAGTGTTCTAACCACCCTGTAAAATAGTTTTCATCAAGAGAAAGCCCACTTCCGTTACTAGAGAAACGTGACCAATTCATATTCACTGCGAGATCCTGAGCTGTGGCCGGCTGTGCCCCGAGGGTGACCGTAGCAACACTGTGAATGTGCCTTTCATGGCGCACAATCAGTGATTCGAATGGAAGGTTTGAGCGCAGTGCAACAAGTCAGTGCTTTTCCATTCACGAAGTCACAAAGTCTATTGACTGTGATTAAGACGTACAGTTTGCTCATGTTGTTGCTGTTGACCTTTTTAACCGTTGCTGTAATATCAAGCCTATATGCATTGTGACTGCTTGACAATACTAACATATTTTCCGTGTATGGTTATTACGTGTACTGGCCTAACCTTGGAGTTTGGTGAATTTGCCCCTTGGAAATCAATTACGTATTAGGGGTGTAGTATAGGAGTGGCGAAGTCACAACCAACATCTCATACATTATCAGTGTTTGTACTTGAGGAGTCATTTTCCCAAAGGCTGGATTTCGGTATGTGTTTTATTTGAACTGACGATTGACATTTTGATTGTTAACAAAATCTCGTCAACTGCTCTCTATGAATTCATATACAGGTACTTATCCCCACGATCTGGCTTGGTGTGTAATCTTACTACAGTACTTTTTTTTACTCTAACCACAGTCATAATGTTCATTTTCTTTGCTGTGTAAACATTGTTAAGGTTACCTTCACGTGCATGTGGGCATTTGTAAGTTAACTTTGTATAGTTATGTAGAGTACCGATTCGATTCGTATGAATTCTTTCTTTTTCAAGTAGTTTCGCAGGTCAACTGTATAAGATAGTCTTGTGAAGTCGACTAACTAGTCAATAAGGTATCGCTTCGTGACTTGTAGTGACCTTGTTGCTCAGAACACGGAGTTACTATATCGGATCGTTTGGTTTGTCTCGCAGGTGAAGTGGTCCTGTCTGACAACGAAAGGTCGCTGGATGGTGGACGAATAGAAGCTCATCCACTTGGAAAACAACCTCAAACTGTTTACATCGGATCTAAGCCAGAGAGATACTATCGAGGTAGGGTAACAGTACTGGATCTATTCAGGCATGTACATATATATACACATGCATATATATTGATATGGTTGTAAGTTCTGAAAGTTTTTTTTTCAGGATAAACTCCATCGGAGTTCTTGTATGTTTGGCGGCTGGAACGCCCATACATACAACCTGAACAGTGAACCAGTTTCATTGATAAGATATACAGTTTGGACTTCAAAATCTGTTTGTTCATGCGTGGTGCAGCTTAACAAAATAAGCAAACCCGAAACTCTGTCAGTAAAACAGACCATGTTAGCATCAGTGTCATATTGCAATTGTCGCCGGGAAAATGTCGGCTTAACGCGCCACACGTTGAACAGAATGAAACGTGAAGTATGCAATTTGACGTGACGGAATAACTCACAAGGATAAGGGACAAAAAGCTAAAAATCGACGGCTAAACTGTTGTTTCTCTTGGATCACAAGATAAATTAAAGATCACATTAGTGTATTTGTACGGCACAATATTACCATTGAGCGTTTTAATGCTAGCTAGGGGCTGTCCCGGCGTCCGTCTTTATCCTCACCCTAATGTCACCTGAGGCCATTTTGAAAAACATCAAGAAAGAATTGGTGTAACTCTGTTTGCTCATTTCAACAGCTGCGGTATTGCCGAGCGGATTAAATGTTTAAGAATTCTCTAGAATAGTTTCAAAGGATCTTTTATTTTTTTGTAGAGTGTGTGGAACGGTTTGAAATACACTCAGGTAGACTATATAACTGTATAGCATGAGTTAGCCGCATCATCAATATTGTATATACAGCTAAATGAACCGTTTGTTTCCTCTACAGACCATTTAAAAGCCGTTTTTAAAAAAGTAAAATAATGCAGATTTAAATGCAACCACGTGACCTCTGATACACAGAGGAGCAATAAATTTACTCGGGACACGACATAAGGCGCTGTGGAGGTCGATGGGTTCCTCAATTTCTTTTGTAGAGACGTCTTTGTCAGAGTAAAGGCAAGTGTTATGTAGCCATACTTGTTGAGATGAATTCTTCTTGGGTCGAACAGAGAGAATATCACATTGAGAAATGGCACATTGTCCCATTTCAAGTACGACTTATTGTAAATGTAAGTGACTTCCCACTAAACCCTTCAGACCACTTTATCGTAACTATGGTAACACATTTCTGTGCAAACTTTCAATCAATCAACGAGTGAAAGTTGCTGAAACTTAACAGCGATCTTAACTAGAGATTTTTGACAACTTTCCCGACTCTTGTTGACGTACATGCTTCTCTGTTAACAATTTAGGTCAACTCTAACAGCCAAAGCTGGTTGGAAAACACCCTTCTCTGTCGTTTCTTGTTAACGTTGCCTCCTTTAATATATTCCTTATTAATTCAAAATAACTTCGTGAAAAACTCTCAAATTTATTTAATTTCTTATTTTTTAAAACTATCTTTAACCTCAGACCACCAATCAAATTTTTGGTGGCCTAAGCTTTAACCCATGAAATACTTCATAAGTATACTATAAAAATCTAATGTTGCTAAACGGAGTCTGAATTCATTTAAATTTCTCCAAAGTTACATTTTCTTGTTTGTTTTCTTTATATAAAAGGAAACTCCACTTTTGGAATGTTTCCCTTTGTGGTATTCACAGACTTCAACAGTTTCATGTCTGAGAACGCCCCGGTGGCCATGTACAACGCATGGTGTTTCAAAAACAAAACTGCCAAAAATTATACAGTAAATGAGAACGCTTGCATTTTTGCCGCTTATAAATTTCTGAATGTATTTTCCAAGTCAGCAAGTGTTATTTCTTTGAGTTGAAGTCAAGCATAACGATAGTTTAGAAACTAAATAAGACTGCAGATACAATTACTTCCCAATCATGCTTTCACTAACTTAGCTATTTCCACATCAATACAGTACTCGTAGTACAAATTTCACCGACTGTATTTCTGTTGTTTGTATGCAAACTAAAGGGGTAAGGTCTAGAACTACTCAAGTTATTTTCATTAAATGTTGACAGATCATGTCTAAAATCAATTATAGACAAAAAAAATTATCATTGAAAATAATATGAAACAATTATTCTATGACGTCATTTTTGAGCGTTAACAAATGACGTCATCAAACCATGTCTACATTTCGATTGAATGACAGATGAAATATGCCGTTATATGTAATGATTGGTGGACAGTTGAATAATACTAAGATATCTATAGAAAAGCGTAAACATTCTAGGCCGTTCTCTAGTGTAAGACGTGCGTAATAGGCCACAAGACTCGAACTTCTAACTTTGCAAATACCTATTTCAAAGCAAAGAAAAATATGACTCACTGTGTATTTTGTAAAACTAAAGAATAATTTCTCAACTTGATAGTAGTTCATATATTTATATATGATAAAACCTTGCCATTGAAATTCACGGGCAACACATATCTAGCTTGTCTACTAGTGGAGAACATCAAATTTTCTCGCCACAAACCTTTTTTATTCTGGAATTTTCCAAGAGTATTATGATTTTAAAAAAGTCTGCAAGGTGCGTTTTTCTGATATAAAATAGATGTCTACTGTGTTCACAGTGTTAAAGACTAACATTCACTGCTATATTCACTGCACTGCCTAACGATGTGCAAGAGATATATTGGCGCTATAGCTTAGCTTTCATATTACATTACACCTTGTATTTTAATTTAGAAACACACTTCTATCATATCTCAGACCACTTCAAGTAGTAATGGAGTATGTAGTTGTCTGAGGTGATATGTGCACTCATGTCTTCCTGAAGTGATGCTCTGCAAGTTACAGATTTAACCCGACAAACTTTGAAAAACACTTAGGAAATCCTTAATCCAGACACGCCCAGAAAGATGGCCAAAATATGTCAAGTACTTTGCATTCAATATTATTCACATCTGTTTTGCTATATAAATGGGGTTCAAGACGTGGTATAAGTTAAGACGGAAACAAACATTAAGACAAACATGTCACCCTTACGTTCCTCTTATCATACAGGCCATGCTTATCCACATTACTCCTTTAATAGTAACGAAGTTACTTGGAGTAGAATTCAAGACATATGCGAAAAAGTGAGAGTGTTTGAATGGCATGCAGTTGTCAGTCCACCCAACACAACTCAAACGTGGCACGGTCGAATAGTAAAAACGTCCAAACGTCGTTGGGTTAAAGTAATTTTCATGAGTTTTCTACGCGACGCCGTATAAAATCCACATTTTACGAATTGTGGGTTGGAATTTTCTTTCATAATACTTGTGGAATTAATCAAAGCCACAAGTATCATTTTAAATTATCGGAATTTGTGACGAGTGCTCAATGGTGTCCTAACATAGCAGGTGTTCATTAAGTAAATACTGCTATTGGTCGCATAACAGGTGTGTTCCGCTATTGTATAACAGGTATGTTCTCTGGTGCTTAGCTGGTCCTTCAAGTTGTACATCTGCTTCTGAATTCACTTACAAAGATAAATCCAGAATTAACAAGTTAAACCATATTTACTGGTCAAAATGTAAAAAAATGTAGTTCAACATGTAAACATTTGAATAATACGTATGACAAAAGCGACCGTCAAATATACAGAATATTATCGGTGACATTATGTACATAAAAAAGTACAAAATACAAAGTCATCTCTAAACCAGCATTTTATTTAAATAGTATATCCACTTTGTTATTTTAATAGCGGCAGGATTTTTGATACGTTTGTTCTCAGTCATCTATGTTGAACTGTTTGCCTCACACCACAGGCAGATCATCACATATCGACTGTTTGACGTCACAGCAATCGGGTGACCTTCTCTCGTATTTTTAAAACGCTCAGAATCGTGACTTGTGATAACTTAATGACACAGGTGCTGATTGGTCAGTTAGTTATTATCTATACCATGTTAACTGAATGTATTTCTTTCAAGATCACTGTCAATGACTTTACATTTTGGCAGAGTAAATTTCTCGAAAGTTTGAAACTTTAAAACTTACCATAGGTAGCAACCAATGTGTGGTCGTCATTAATGATCAATATCATATTGAGGTCGACTTTATTTGGTTGGGAACGAGGATGTTAATTGGACCGACCAGATTAGACTTTTCCGTATTGTTGAATAGTTTCAAATGGATAACGGGAACTTTGCAAGGTAAACGCCATCATTGATGTGTTTTTTTAAAATATCTTATGTGAAAATTATTAGCATAATCTTGCTTATATAATTGCAAAGTGTTACACTTTCATTTCAGTAATTCCAACCATCATCATATACACAAATCGATATTAAGATAACAATCACATGGTTACTGTTTATACTGTGTCTCAAATAAACACATCGTCATTTAGACAGCCATGCTTTACCTGGGGCGTAAACACCGATTTCAAAACACGTTACATATACACCTACAGGTGGTCAGTTGAGTAAACTTTCAACTGACATGTCGATATCAACACTAGAAACAGGTTCTATTTGTAGCGACCTATTTGAAAATGGCGACACATACCCAGCATGGTGAGAGCGTTCGCACTGGTGACGTCATCAAATAATTGAATCTGTGTATTCTAGGAATCTGTCTCTTTTAAAATAACATTTAACACGATTTACTGTCGATTTATTTCATCCACATTCCAGATTCTACTCTGACACGTCCACTTTATATATTAGTTCACTTGCGAATTGTAAGTTTATATAATTATACACCCGATACTGGTAATTACGAACTGTAAATTGTTGATGAAATTGATGTGTCCTGGCTCTGTTGACTTTTTCAGTGGACGACTTTCCATACAATTTAACAAGTTCACGCCACCTTCATCGTCGTAAAATACCTGACTGTCCTCTTTACTCCCTGAACATGCTGAATAGGATCGTCAGTGGAGAGATATCCTCTGGTTTACGAAAATGTACATCTTGTTAGCTTAGTCAGTAAACATGTACAACCGTGCTTCAAATTTAACATTTTCTTTACAGGGAGGTCATTCGAATTCCATTGTAGATTTTAAAATGCCATAAGACCATCAACAATTTTTGCTTGGTTAGTTTACACATCTGTAGTTTTTTTTCAAAAAAAGAAAAAAACAACGATGCAAAATTAGACAGACCGAACAAATTCGACAAACTTGTACAAAGCAAGATATAAGATGTACACGATTGCATACAGATTGTCTGACGACGATGAGATCAAACTGTTGACGAATGTCTTCGCTCACATACAAAGAAAGTCAAAAGTCACAGTTAGGTTATATACCATTGTTTGTATTTTCACCTATTTTGTCAGATTTGTAAAAAAAAAATCAACCAGAATCGAGGAAATATAGTCTAGCAAAGAGATCAGATGATATTTGATAATTGCTTACTGTAAATGTAGCATCAATTCCTTTAACAAACAACGTTAACTGATCATGATAAAGGAAAACCTTGCTTCGTGACCTTAAATTCTTTCTAGTTCAAATTTAAAACAGACTGCCATTGTCAATGTGTAACTATGTACATAACATGACATCTTCGAACCACCCTTGTGTTTTTTTAAAATTCAAAGCCTGAGAAAAAATATTTAAAAATGGTTTGATACGATTCTATAGTACTAGAGGCATTGATGGGATATACGCTCATCTTCTGTATACCCACAGACTCTCCACCTTATAACAACATCCAACGAATCTACCGACTAAGCTATGACTTAAAAATCAATAACCTATGAATATTCATCTTTGTACACAGTCATGTATGTACCACTGATATGGTCGACAGTTATTAGGACAAACACCCTTATAATTCAACAAACATGGTTTCGGTAAACAAAATAAATGGGTGGGTGTTTCTTCTTATTTTTTTGAGGATGTCACGTCTGATGTTCAAACAAAGTGTAAAACACCGAGAACAAATTCCTACCTCAAGTTGTTCTTGAACGGTGACCGGCACGTATTTCAATGAGCAGTATTTGCCGGACGACTGACACATGTCTAACAACTGACACCCGTAATTGTTATTTCAGAATACTTGTCAGTGGCCTGGTATTAAAGGAGTCGATCTCTCAATTTACCATGCCAATAGTTGTATTATTTCTGTGCCTAGAACATACTATTTTTTTCACTAAAATACTTAATGTTCATTTGAAGATTGTTTAATGGTATACGTAGCTCTACCGAGGAACCACAAGATATGGTTTTGCGCCTCCTATCGGTGGAATGTAGAAATCGGAATTTAACGCGAGTACAAAAAAAAAGACAAAACCGTCGTTTGCAGCGCACTCTTGACTATGGAATGTTAGACGCAGTCGACATTTAGTCAGTGGCAATCATATCGATCTGATAGTTTGAATGTGAAGCTTTGCTTTCAGGTTTATTTGGATGTTCAATAATTAGGCAATATAATGCTACTGAATCGAATAACAAATACCAAAGTTGAAACAACATGATACTAAATATCCTGGCATAATTCAAGAATCTTGAAAACATGTCGTGTCTGCCTTCAAAACAATCCTGCTACCTAGTATGTGAAATGCTAAATATTGGACCAAATCGGCAAAATGTTGAGGCAACTTTATTGAGTGTATTGCTTATGTTGAAAATTAAAATAATGGCATGTGATCGAGCTTATCTTTGATGGCAGTAATAATTCCCGCTTGATTGGACGTATGATGAATTGGCAGGTTTCACGGTTTCACTGTGATATGTACGTGATAACACATTCTCGGAAAACGAACGACACCTGGGAATGACTGAATCGTTTCGTTTGCACATCGATGCAGATTTGAGGTTGAGAGGGCTGGAAGATATTCTTTATACACTGACATTGCTTAGAATGTAACATATATACTATACAAAGTGTGTAACTGGGATAGACGGTTTTGATTCTCAGAAAAATTGCGCCAGAGAGCACATGTCAACTGACAACGACAAGAGGTCGGTTTTTATTTAGTTGTAGTATTAAACCACTGGGCTTAAAAGATTCATAGGAATAAAGCCTTTTAATTCGTCGAAACAATAAATTTAATCTGAAATCATTTTCACAAATAATAATGCCACGGTGTATCTTATGAAAACTGTTCATTTCCCCGTTGGTTGCAGGAAACAAAAACCTGTGTGAAATCGACAGTGAAATTGACAACGAGGGTATGCCATCGAGATACTGCAATAACTATAACAATAATTCTCCGTATCTTCACATTGTTATGTTTCCTTATGGAAGGCATGAATTGATTGGCACAGGGGTTGAAAACTGGTATCCAATGGCTACTAAGCGATGGGGTGTTGTCCAATAGCTACTAAGCCATGGGTGGCTACATGTACTAAGCGATGGGTGGTGTCCAATAGCTACTACGCCATGGTGGTGTCCAGTATCTGCTAAGCGATGGGTGGAGTCCAATAGCTGCTAAGCCATGGGTGGCCTGTCCAATAGCTACTACGCAATGGGTGTTGTCCAATAGCTACTAAGCGATGGGTGGTGTCCAATAGCTACTACGCAATGGGTGTTGTCCAATAGCTACTAAGCGATGGGTGGGTTCCAATAGCTACTAAGCCATGGGTGCCTGTCCAATACCTCAGTGCTAAGCGATGGGTGCCTGTTCAATAGCTGCTAAGCGATGGGTGGCCAGTAAGACCAAACAAGATTGATTCATTCTGTCTCATTTGATAAATTAGATATATGACCACTGACAAACAAACTCATTCGTTGTCATTCTCCGATGTCGCTCTAGTATACAACGTTACAGGATCGTCTTCGGCACAATGCCTTATTTTCTTTGCTGGTGTTCGTAATTTTAAACACTCAGAAGTAAAAAGACACCCAACAATTGTATTTAGGTCAAAATATTGAATATGGAATTGTTTGAAATAGATATGGCTTATTCGCAGTATTTTGTAACAAGGTCGTTTGAAACAGGACGCCAGTCAGCAGATAGGAAAAAAAATGTTCATATGATGATGAATTGTGTGTTGACGAGACGATCTCTTCTTGACACAGAATCTATGCCATGGGTATTTAGTGGTGGCTATAATCCACCGTGGTTACTATATAAATTACATCATGGATGTTTTGTCTCAAAACACAAAGAAAACGTTATGAAGCTGGCCCAAAATGATAATTTGATGTTTACTGGATAAAACAGTGGAAAGTAAGACGCACGATAGAAGTAAACAGGTGACACTGAAAATTGTTTGAATCTAAATATTTTCAACGACACTTTGAAATCACTATAGCACTGCTCTATTAAGAAATACATAAAATGTAAAAGATGGTTGTAGGAGAAATCCGATCGAACTAATTGAGATGTGGTCTGAGGTGAAATGTAATGTAATTTTTGTTTACAACTGACAAATTCGCCAACCTATACCTCCGCCTGCTAATTGCCAGGTGTATGGTGCTGATAGACAGTGCTGCCACACGCAATGGGCCTTCCATCACCATCTGTACGACTTTGTTTGGTATCTAGGTATTCAGTTGAGTGAACGAATTACTAGTATGTAACACATAGTATATCACATAAGCCTTTGGGAATCCAGCTTGCAACGTCCCCTAGGCCCTGTTGGTTTGGGTACAATGACCATGGTGACTTTGACGTGACAACCCCATTCGGAAAGTTTCATTTATTCAGACGAAAGGTCAAAATGGAATATAAATAAATTCGGATTTAGTAAAAGATGGAAATGAAGTGAAAAGAAAAAGCCATCACCACGTTCCGAAAACGGGGATGGGGTGGGGATGGAGGTGGGGGATGAAGGTAGGGATGGAGGTGGGGATGGAGGTGGGATGGGGTGGGGGATGGGGTGGGGATGGAGGTGGGGGATGGGGTGGGGATGGAGGTGGGGGATGGGGTGGGGATGGAGGTGGGGGATGGGGTGGGGATGGAGGTGGGGGATGGGGTGGGGATGGAGGTGGTGCAATAGCTAACATTTTAAGGAACATGGACCAGATTTGAACATTTTACTCGGTTATTTTTATATCATATGAAAATTGATATATGTTATAATAGTCACTGAGTCCTACGTCGCCACCACTTGAAACCATCTGATCTATAGTCTAGCTGTTTGGCAAACCAAATTGATGATTAGGTAACATAATTATATGTATTGGGTGCACCATTGACTGTAGGCCTGTAGAGAAACGCACATTTATCATGTTCATAAACCCTCCAACGATATGTGAAGTGTTTTACTCATTTTATGGTACACGCTTACTGTCATTGTCACTGACATGACACCACAAATACGACACTGCAAGTTTTATGTAAATAATATATATAATATTTGGATCAAAACAGTGTATTACGTTGGTGCATGTCCCCCAAGATGGCTCACGTTCCGCTAACTGTCATACTTTCAAGTCAAAATAAGTCTGACCAACTATTTCCGCGAAGACGAGTACTAGACGTGTTATATATGACACCCTAGCATTTCCATCACCTCTAAACATCCCATAATAGTTTCCAAACTGATAAAAAATGGAAATGTTCAATTTTTCAGGATGTGATAATCTGTCATAAAATGGCACAAAACTGTACGGTAATAGTTGATGGTAATCTTAAACATTGGCATTCATTAGTCTGTGTCCATATCTCGAGATGTGTTCTGCTCAAACAGACATACATGATTAGTGAGCCTATCCCGACGATCATTCTTTACCAAAAACATTGAGGCAGCGTGCGTTGCGATTAATAACGCAGATTGCGATACTCTTCAGCTTTTGTTTTCATATTACCTGCTAACTTTGCTCCAGGTTATTCTAATATTTCTTTATGAGTTTTATGACATAGTGTACAATGATTTTATCTGATAAGAGCATTAACATTATCTCTCATCTCTAGACTGACATTATCAACCCAGTAAAGCTTTTACATGTTTAAACAAACGCCAGTGGAAACACTAATGGTGGCTGTTAATGTGCGCTTTGGCAGTTCAGTTGAGGTACGCCAAAGTTTGTCAACACCAACGGGTGACGTAAAGTGACGGCCGAGATACGGCATCAACAGGCAGCAATGTTTGGCTACGTGTGGGATGTGAATGCACAGACGACATGATATTATCGGTTACTTCTGACGTAGACAACGATTATATTTATAACATTACATTACATTACATTACACTACACTACACTACTGCATTGTAGAAATGCTGTTAGATAGCCGATCACAACTTGAATTACAGAACGACATGTTCAAAATGACGAAAAAAAGGACAACTTCCGAAAGCAACTCACGATTCATTATAGTGGTTGGTACTGTACTATTGGCATGGTTACATTAATGAAGCTACTACTTCGTAATACGCCCATGGCATTCCTATCCACACTGTTCTGATTGCGTTCACCTGCTCTGTAAATTTAAGATGTCATCAGATCGATTATGGCATCGTGCGTGCCATTACAATGTATGCATATAATCTCGGGCTACCATAGAGTGGTCTGATATATAATATTTGTCCAGCAAACGTGGTTTTTTTGAAAGCTTATCGTGGTTCAGTTTGCACTGTATGGATGGATGCAATGGTCAAAACGTATAACCATGCAGGGTGGAAATACATAAACGGTGGTTCGACATACCAGCGGTTAGGTACCTCAGTGTTCGCACTACATGGGATATTTGTATATATTGGTATGTCCCATTCTTGTCTATCTACTACAGGTTTTTGGGGGCTTCAGTAGACGACACGAAATCGAATGTTAAAGAAGAGCTCGCGCAATGAGAAGGGCGAGTGCGTGGTGGGTTATATAGCATGACACATCTTGTGAAAGTTTGGATGTGAACTAAAGTCATCTATCTACTGCTTGGAAAAGGCAATGAAGGTACACATATCATGGAACTGCACCGGTTATACCACTTTTCACTGGTGTGTATATTTGAAAAAAAGGTATAATATTGTGGTTTATATTTTACTACACACTGACAGTGTATCTTCTATCGTCTTCTTCTATGATAATCTTGACAGGGTTATATCCAAACTCATTGATGTATGGTCTAAAAACTACAACATATATTATAGTTTATGAAGGAGTCATGATTCTCTCGTATGAATTAATACTGGGTTTTAGTCTGCCAATTTATCTTGTTTGGGTCTAGTGAGCATTCTTTTCTAGACAAAGCTGATGTAAGTGATGTATACTTCGTGGGATTCGTATCCCTCACGACAACTCCCTCGGAGATTCGTGTTTTGTTAGGCGAGCAGGGGCAGTTACCGGTCGACCTCAGTTACGATAAAGTCTTGGGGACGTCTCTGTGTATTTTCCAGTCTGGTGGGACTATAATTCTATATTTTATGATGCGGGGTTTAATGTCACGTAAGACCGCGTACCATGAATCATAATTCTGTTATGACATGAGAGTAATGAACTAAATTCAGTGATATATCGAATCCGTCACTGAATTCGATGTTCTCGAAGACGTAGGTCGTATAGGAGACGAGAACGAACACAAATGAATCACCTTGAATGAAAATCAGTTCTGCAAGACTCGTAAGCGGATACCAAATTGAGAATCATATCTTCATCGAATCGCTATGGCAACCATTGCCATCCCCTAATGCAGGATAATTGTAAGTTATTCAAAATATTCATGAAAACTGAAGAAGCGATGTGAGGATGTTAATAGACCTTAATATGGTATAATGAACCCGAGGCATTGGATGCCCCGTGTTCATGTTTATATGCACACACAATGCAAAGGGTTTCTGGCCCTTTGTAAAGTAGATTGCGGGCCACAGACGCAACGGCGCCTCGTCAATTGACAAGTAAGGACTTCTGGGAAAATCGTTCGTTAACATTTGATACCAAGCGCTGCGGGGAAACAAACTGGTGGCACAAATGGAAGCCGTACGGCTGAAAATTAAAAGAAGCTTAGGAAAATTTAATACACCTGGACCTTAGAGAAACGGGCAAGATTTTACATTATTTGGAGGCAAAATAGGGTTTGCAATACGTTATATAGTTGGGTACAAGGAACTAGGGGGGGGAGAGAGAGAGAGAGAGAGAGAGAGAGAGAGAGAGAGAGAGAGAGAGAGAGAGAGAGAGAGAGAGAGAGAGAGAGAGAGAGAGAGAGAGAGAGAGAGAGAGAGAGGGCGTACCGAAACAGTACAGATGTTAATGAATGTACCTCTAACAAACTTTCTGATACATGTAATTCCAAAGCAGTGAAGTTGTGCTTACCAACAGAAGGTTGGAAGACATGGTTCAATTTAAAATGTTATACGACAGTTGAAAAGTTGTACCCGAAAGGTCGACGAACACGATGTTTACTGTCGTTCCAGTTGAATTTCCAAATATATAATTTCCAAAAATCAAAACGTAGCTATATACAGTGTATAATGTAATGCTTGACAGAGAAGAATCTCAAAGAGTGAAGTCTGTAGACTTGAATGAAAGGTGATGCTATGATTGAGAAATGAAAATCAAAATATGGTGGCATAACAAACGACATGTCATTGCTACATGTTAAAAAAAAATCAGGTAAGATTGAAAAAGATAGCTTATGATCAGAATAAGATCGAGGCGTGGTGAAGTGTCAGTGTTTGATGTGTTTCATAACTATTGGCACAAGCTCCACATTTCCATCTCTTGAAGCGCCAACACAATATCTAAACTACCTTCTCACCTCCTCACATCATAGATTCCTTAATGTCCCTTCTTTCAAGTTTGAGACGTTTCTGCGGGTATAGATGAAGAGCTGTTGATGAAACAAATATATATACAATCATTTGTGAATTTTTCAAACTTCGAAACTACTTGTTGGGTCTATATTATACTAAAAGGAATACCTTCATTATAAAATAACAGCTTGGATTTCAGTATCAGTTGTGCACAACGCCATTGGCGCTAATTCTTTTTTAGTACCAGTCAGTTGCAAAACAGGTATGTGTGTCACTGAAGTGGAATTTGTTGGCTGGTTTGACGGTGATTCAAATTCGTAAATGAAAGTAAGTGACTGTGGAATGAGAGTTATCCTGAGCTATACTACATGTAAATGTATTTCTGTATCTGAACATACAGCAAATTTTTTTGTGTATATCACCATGTCCATGATTCATACACAATCATTTGATACGGCATACTTTCTAATGCGCATGTTCATTTACTTTCATATATATCATTTCGTACGCAGTATGCATCTTCACGCAGACGAATGCATGGACGAACACCTTGGTAACGCCGACATACAATAGGTCATATTTTACGATTTCATGTGTGAAAGTGGACACGATAATGGGTACCCAGTCGTCTGTCAAACGCCAGAGGGCGATCTGTGAGTAATAACTCCATGGAAATCGTTTAACTCCCTGGTGTTGCAAACGTACAAATTTTCCCACGTTGGAGCTATCTATCAAAAAGTAATTGGTTGCCAGGACTACCCCATGACAAGGTCAACGTGTTTTCTCTAAGTTATCATGATATACACCATGATTATTATATCGGAATCAACAAGATACCTAAGCATCATAGATGCGTTTTGCGCTCACAAGTATCAAAGTCATACCGCTCCACTTGTAGTGTGTAATAATATTGGGGAATAATCAATTTCGACGTTTACGTCTAAAAGCAAGTAGCAAGGTAGCCGCTGCGAACATTGAACAAAATTACAAAATCTATGCAAGACAACCAAGCAGACGACATCACTTTTCAGCGTTACAGCAAAGGTTGGGAACACTGTGTGAATATGTATAACCTATTGTCTAGTTTTGATATGTGCTGCGTGCATGCCGAGTTATTCCTTCTTTTGATAATGTGATACGGAGATGATTCAATGATAGATGGTTTCCTTATCTCTTTACTTCCTTTACGACGCAAAGATCTCTTAAATCATTTGCATAGAACTCATTTGTGGGACCACTATCGGTGTAACAGCGAGGATATTGTAAAAGTTAGCACTACTAGTAGCAGAATAGGTCTGATCCGTGACGAGTCTCCAGGGCTGCATACGTCATAATTCCATTGCCTCACGAGAACCATATTATGCATCCTCGTCTCATTTTGATGTGGGAACATGTTTGCCGTTTACTTTGTAGTCATAGTTACAATTATATTTCGGTACCTTTCTGTATAAAGATGTGACATATTTAAGAAACTTACTTTTAATGGTGGCTCCATATCATTGCAATGAGGGAATGTACTATATTATGTGTGTAGTAAGTGAGTTGGAACCACGTGTCATCCACAAGTACTACAGCTCGCAAAGTTTGACCATCTCACGACATTTAGTTGTTAAACTTTCTTACACACCACGTGGCATGGAATATAGTAAAAACGATAAGACACGAAGCCTGGCTAAACATAAATGTAAATGTAAGTTAGATATTGAAATAAATATTAAGATAAAAATGTTTCAGACCTGTTATGGATTACATAAAACGTATTACAAGTCGGCGAGAGATAACCGAAGTTGTCAGAGTAACGGATGAGATGGAGTGTGAGCACTGGAATATGAATTGTGATCGTCGTTTGATTAGAGCAATGATAGGTAACAGAACTGTACTTTCATTCTGTATCGCCAAACCCAGTCATAGTAATTAAAAATTACTCAATTGGAAATAACACTTCCATAGTAACAATTCTGAATGGCGTCAATGCCATCTCACTAGTGGAGTTATTCCAAGAGAACTCTAATCCCTCCTAGATTAGGTAGGGAGTTAAATTTATGAAATGATAAACGAGTTGGATATCATTATGGGTCATATCATAGTTGTAGTCGTAGTCGAAATTCCATTCAGTTGACACAGAGGTACATTAGCATGAGGTCACTGTATGGTTTCTACAACCTGTATATTCCATGTTTTAAATGGAATGCGTTCTAGCACGCTGCAGCGATATAAGTTTACACAACATTCTATTTCATTTTTATAAAATCTCGCCTATGTTTTTTAGCATTCAAAAAACCCCAGAAGATTTATGAAAGATCCTTGCAATTTCTGTACTATTAATTATGTACACATATTAAAAAATACAATTCCCTTACGGAAAACGATAAACTTGCAATTAAAAAATGGATTGTTTAATAGAATAGTAATAAACGACAAAGTACACATTTAAAAAGAAAAGTACGGGTAGGTCTGTTATGTGAATTGTGGAAGTCTAAAAACAAATTATATGTAAGCTCTTCGACAGCTGCAGGCCTCCCTAGCGATTACACGTTAAAATTAGGCCTGGTTTGCACTATACCACAGGCTGGCAAATACAGTATGTTGTACCTCATTCACAGTAAAATACCATAAATTGACATTGCTTTGTCCATTTTCAGGATGCTAACTCGTGTCAAAAATATGTTAGATTTAAAGTACTTTGTGACGCCAGATTCATTTGTCTTTATAAACGTGAGTTGGGAGTTAGAGGTCAAGTTCGAATCTTCGCCTCCACGCCTCAGTGCATACATGTATGATAAAGGTGTGCATTTATGTACTTGCAATGTAATGTTAGAACAGGCTAGTAGCCCGGATATCTAGTCAATTTACGCACCTCACCTGCACCGTGACGAATTTCTTATCGCCTTTTGATATTTTTATTATCATCTGTTATATAATATTGTTGGACGGTTCTGTAATTATCTTTAAAATTAATACATAAAAGATTCATTACGTGATTAAACTGAGATGAAATGAAAGTGTGTTTCATTCGAAAACGGAGCAACGCTTCAAAACGTATACGCATGCGCGAACATGTATTCTCAGTTCGATTTTCGCGCAAAAATTCAACATGTTCTCTAATTTCCAGGGTAAATTCTCTCATATCTCCTTGCATTAAAATTACGGGGATTTTTTATCTGAAAGTTTCGCCGTAAATAATGCATATACCGAAGACTTTCCGAGTCAGAAAAGTTTGACCTCCAGAGGAGAATTCATTGACCTTACGTATAAATAAATATGACCCCAAAAGACTCACTAATTTGAATATGAATACCAAAATTGTATCAAATTTTTAACCCCTACCACAATTTTGAACGGCTGTGCGTTAGATCGCGAAAAACCTCCGTTACATCGGATTCCAACTCTAATTTAACATACTTTTTGTGACAAAATATCCGTCCATGTGACAACACTGAACTTCTCTTTCGAAAGATGGCTTGACATGGGGTTTCAATACGTAGAACACCTGTAAAGTTAACTGTGCACTGGGGTAACTTGTAAGCTGTATCCGGATAGCTATAGCCGGCCCTAGTGTAGTGTTGTACTACCATAGATACAATGTATGCTTTTTATCTTGGTCTAATATATTAGTATGGGAGACTTGTCTCAATCTGCATAACAATAAAGGTATTCCCCGTCAACGTCATTTCACTTCGGCCTAGATTTCTGACCGGAGGTATTGATAATGTCAACAAATAAAAAAAAATAAAAGTTACACGAGTATCATTTACGAATGTCATTCTTTTTGACGTCAGTTTATTTTATTTGGCCCCTCCCACCTGTCAAACACAGACGACGACAAATCACCCGCCAAACTTCAAATTGTAAGTATCGTCTGCCAGGTGCCATTCTGTACTGTCAACAGGTGGTTGTCACTGTTAGCATAAAAATGACGTTTGTTTGCGCCCATGCCCCCCGAACCAGAACTTCTGATGGTAGATTATGTGGTGGAAGTTTGCTGGAAGTGTCAAGCGGGATTATCGCTCGAAATGCAAACGTCACTTGTGGAGAATATCTCTGCAAAAACCATTACATGGCAGCAGTCCGTCTGAGATTTTGTTCAAGCCCCAAAACACTAGGATTCCATTCACGTAGTTATGTACAACTACCATTGAAGTATCACTCAGTTTTTGATGAACTTGGTCATAACAACCATAGCTATCGACGTGGTTCATACATTTGTACCAATTGTTACAAAAAAATTGAAGAAATAATTGGACCAAAAACTTCTCAGAAGAAAAAGTCAGATTCAAAGGTAAGTTGAAGTAAACTTCAATGTGAATTTGATACAGTTGGTCTCTGACGACATTTTCCCAAAATTGACTGAATGAACAATTAGACATATAATTATGATCTTTATTGATGCAATCATGAAATGAAATAATACAATGTGGTAAATCTATTTTATAACTCATTGTGTAAAAGTTGTTATACTTTACTTTGTTCAATTTGTTGGTATATATGTACTGGTAAAAAGGGTTTGACCTGCAAGTGCAGTTGTTGTTGCATGTCCCTTTATATCTGAAGAATATATTTACTAGAGTAATGAACAACAGCACTAATGAAATGACCTGTGGTTATATTAGTCATATTATTCAAAAACTGAATCTCGCTTCTATCTCACCAAACTAGACATATTTCTGCCAACCTTGTCATTTTCTCATTATTTACATTTTTTTTATATGTTGGTTGTAAATCAGTGCTCTCACAATTTCATTTGCCACAAAGCATATCAAACTACAGTCAACTGAAACATGTTGCCCATTTTTTTTTCAATATGTATTCTTACAACAAAGAGGTTATGTATGTTGCAAAACAATCCTAGAATATGCATTACTGGTTGCAGTATGTCATTGCAGATGACTGGTTGATTTGTTGCAAATCCAGACTGTTATTGAAATGATTATTCAAGACTTTTTCCTATACATTTGCATACTGAACTCCTGAGTTTTTAACAATGTATGTATGTATCAATATATACATGTTGGTCAACATTGTTTGCTAGCATATTGGTTTTGGCAGTATATCAAACTGTTTTAAAATACTTAAGTAATATAATGTTTGAGATTGTGGCACTGAAGTTTCTCAATGGACGAGTACAGTGTACTTTTAATAAAAGTTTGTGTTTGCTAGCATAATAAAATTAAGTTAAGAAAAACAACACAACAAAAACATGTAACTGACTAGATTGTCCTCAATGTTTATTAAAACACACAGAGTACTTCTCTTGATTTAACAGCATTGATATGCATGGTCATTTAACTATGTACATAGATCAGTCTTTGCTAACGGTAATTTAATGGTGTAGAAAAACACAAATCAGTGAACAGATCTGTATATCTGCATATTCTTGTTATTGTACGAAATACATATTTCTGGTAGTTTCTGTGATTGACCACATTTAATTTATGTCCAAAGTCAATATTATGAATGCAAGGAATAAATCTCTTCACATGTTAGTTGTTCCTGACTTCTATGTAGAATTACATGTAGGAGTTCCAGACATTTTTCAGCTGATGATTGAATATGGCTGTGCCACTAGTATTGTAATATCACTGAACATCCAGCAATTACCTGTAAATATAAATGCAGATATATATCCATGTAAGTTTTTGGAAATATCTTTTTTAGGAACACAAGCATATGGACAAGTCAGCACAAGGGGGTGTTGAAATAACATTAGACTACTGGAACAAAATACAGAGAATGATGTCTCAATGTCCTGATATTGGTAAGCTATTTTTTTACCTCTTAGGCTAACTACATGTATCTATTATGGGATATGTGGAATAATATCAATGTTCAAGCTGGTGAGAGAGAGTTTCTCTTGGAATAAAAAAATACAAGTAAAACTTCTTCATAATCTACCTCTGCTCTGACAGTCTTTTTTCTTTTCAGAACCACCTACATGTTTTCCACAACTGCTGGCAACTTTTCAGAAAGAATTATTCCGACACCAAAAAAACAAACCCGAGGAGAAACTTTACAGTCCAAACCAGATGAAACAATTCTGTGATGAAAAGTGTCCTGGCTTGTTTGATCTTATGGTATCTGCACTTTCCAGAGATGATCCAAGATTATCTTATGATAGGTCAGATGTCATAGAACAAAAAGCAACAGCGGCACTCCACATTCTAGCATATATGAGGTAAATTACGTGCTACAATTACGTCTTCTCTTGGATGTTCTTAAGTCTGAACTGTATGTGGTACATGTATATCTCTTTGGTGTTAGATAACTTATTCATACTGTCATCTTCCATTGTTGAAGTTG
The DNA here is from genome assembly GCF_964340395.1 of Glandiceps talaboti. Classification (NCBI taxonomy): domain Eukaryota; kingdom Metazoa; phylum Hemichordata; class Enteropneusta; family Spengelidae; genus Glandiceps; species Glandiceps talaboti. Next base: position 7,318,864 of record NC_135549.1, on the reverse strand, counting down.
ATAGAAAATTAAGCATTATGTAACTGTTAATATCTCTCCAGCTACTATTTTCCAGTAATTCACAGGCTGAGTTTATACAGTATTTACTTTTAGTAATGCATAATAATTTACATAAAACCATGGCAAAACTAATCAAGTATAGTGTTTACAACGATTCATGTAGCCATGATATGTGTCACTTTTCAACAACCATCCAACTTATGTGTTGTGCATGTAATGACAGGGATTTCCTCAGATTTTGTTGATATGTACCAACAATTATGTCATCAAATCTTTCAAATATTATATCTAAATACCAGGATTGAGTAATGAACGAGTGTGTTTCACTTTGTAGGCAATAATCATCATATGTGACACATTTCACTACAACTACAAGACCGGTCTATATATAAAGTAACTGAATAATTGTCCTCCTTCATGCAGATCACAGAAAACAAATCAACTACAGAAGGACTGTGGCCTGAATCTTATGCAACATGGTGTATCTTATGATAGTCTAATGGCTGGTCCAATACTAGGATTCAGTGCTGCACCAAACACTATAACGCTACATAGATCTAAAACAGCCAGAGATAATACTCCACTTGTTTCTTCTCTACTATTAAGAGCAAGAAAGGTAAAGTTCAGTGTATATTTCATTCATTTGTAGACAGAAAGAAATAATACAAATATACTTTCATATTGTTATCATTTTAACAGAATGATTTTAGCAGAACTTTAGCAATTCATGTGCAGTTACATTATTCTTCATCACATACTACACAATAACTTATGTTCAGCCTCACATTTCTCATGGGTGGTGCAAATAAATGTGATCTCTAAATCAACAGACAAACCAATTACAAAAATAAAATAATTGTTACTATAGCCATGACTCCTTGTGAGTTTCGCTAATTCTCCTGAAAGGGATAAAGTTATTCTAGACCATGACAGAATCCATGACGCGAGTACCAGTGTGAAAGACTATTGTCAAAGTTGCACTTTTCACTGGACTTATTTATAGTTGTGATAAACTCAGTTTTGATGTCAAAATTATTATCTTTCTTTACAGGAAAGACATCTAGTGATTCATCTACTTGATGATTTCACAAACATTCAACCAATAAGACAGGCAACAAATTTAACCACATTCAAGGTATCCAAAATGGCTTCCTCACTAGTAGACGTTCATACACAAATCCTTGCAATAAAAAAAAGACAGACTCCACACAGAACAGTACCTGTTGAAACAGCAGAAGGCACACAAGACTGTGTTGGTGGTATTGGTATTGAAAACATACTTGAAATCATGACCATGGGAATGACGGAATATTCTACTGTCTGCATCAACACATTGCCACAGTACATGAAACACCTTGATCCAGCAACCATTGAGCAATCACTCAAACAGTTCAGGTAAATGCCCCTCTTTTACTACATAAAGTTCAGGTATTAAAGGGGAATGCCACTCCAGGAAATAGAGCCATTTTCATATGTGTTGGTTTTTATTCTGGAGAGTCATTACATGATTTTACTTCACCTACAATTACTTGCAATTTCAGAGAACAGCAAGTTGATCTTGTGCCTTTATATAGGGTAGTACTGTATCTTTACTATGGGATATTGCATCATGGAAGTCTTCACAAATTGAGTATTCATAAGCTTGGAGTGTCTATACCCTTGAGTGTACAGAATCTCATTGCGCAACTTGAATATATTATTTCTACTAACTCCCATGATGCAATGTTCTACAGCAAAGATACCCAAAAGGGCACAAGATCAACTTGATGTTCTTTTGAAATTCCAACTAATTGTAAATGATGTTAAATCATGTAATGCCTCTCAAGAATTAGAACCAACACTTAATGAAAATGCCTCTATTTAGTCCTGGAGTGGCATTCTCCTTAAATGTGGAATAATATATCAGGTAACTATTGTTTTACAGCAAAGTAACAACGACATAGGTACACGTACCCTTATTAAGACATAGCTTTTTATATGTGTTACTGATCCGAACTAGGTTTTCTTGTGAGTAATCTGTAAATATCACTACCCTGTTTGTTTACTCCAGCCTAATGTACACAATACGTGCATTCGAACAGCCCTGACTTTTGGCTTGTATTTGTAAGTGCTATGACAAGATTACTGTCATTATGTGTTGGATACTACAATATGTGTCAGCTGGAATTTAAACCTTGAACACTCACAGCCTAGTATACTTACTTTCACAATGTACTTTTATGTTGGACTCAATGACAATGCGTGCAAAACTAACAATTAAATCCACTTCTATATCTATTAACCTCAGACTTTATCTTCATAAGCGTACTTAATATCTGTCCTCGTCTTTCAGGGTCTACCAACAAGAGGACCACTCAGAAAGAAGCACACTTCAAACAACATACCTCATCGACGAATTTCAACAAGACTTGCATTCTATGGAAGACTATCAGAAAGCATATGATCACATCTTTAATACATCGCAAGACTTCTTTTCATATGCTGAACAGTTTGTAATTCCTGCTCCTGGTGATTGGCCGACATTTTATTTTGTAAAGAAACTTATTGCCCAAGACAAACTTAGTGATAGCATTTTACCAATACAGGGACCTTTCCATGTTTCCCTTAATCTTCATGACGACCATGTTAAACTTTATCATTTTTTTTACAGTGACTTGTATTCCTTTGTTTTTGGGGGAAAGCTCTCATGTAACCCCAAACCATTTCGAACATCTCTTGTTATCATGGCTGCTTTTACAGGTTGGCAGATTGTACGTGATTCCATCCTTCAACATTTTCTCAATTCCAAAGACCCAGAATACCTTTGCCTTAAACACATCTTTGACGAACAGTTACCTCTTCTGACCTTTCAATACACCTCTATTTTTCGTTCAGGAAATCACAACTTATACCTTCAAATCATGCGCAGAATTTCCATTTTATTCATCATCTGGAGAAGACATCATTATGACAAATCCACTCTTTCTATGCTTTCAGACACTGACTTTTACATGACCACATTTCCTGATCTTTCTGAACTCTTTCAAACTTATTTTCCAGTCCTCACTGAGAAAAAGGTAGAAGTATGGCACTCCATTCTGCGTAGTCAAATCAAACCACACACATCACCACACACAATAACAAAAACAGCACACAGCATTGCATCAACACGACTGAACAACACATTTCACCAAAACTTCTTACATGGCTATGGCAGAGGAAATTGGCATCATGACTACACTCTCATTGCAGGTAAGACAGCCGAGTATATTGTACAACTCTTTGGGAAGGTTGCACAGAACACTGGAAAATCTTCACTACTGGAATCAAAAACAAACATACTAAAATACCAACTACCAACATTCAAAACAGACATAACTAGTAAATGCTTACCCCTTGCTTTCAGTTTTGGAATCAACAATATACCAGCCATAGATAAAGTATGTGATTTCAAACCATGTAATAATCAGGGAGATACAATCAAAGTGCTTCCCTGTGGTCATAGTTGTCATGTGAATTGTTTACAATCATCAGAAGGCAAGTGTACTGTATGTCTTCCATTACTACTTGCCAAAGTAACAGAGCTTAGTAAAAGCTTTAATGAAGCCATTCTCACTCCAACACAACACAGGATAAGAAACCAATCCAAACAAAATTACAAAGATGTGGACACCGATGACACCACTGACATAAACACCACAAAAGACAGTGAACACTACACATCACAAGCATTTAAAGACAACATGACTCACTACATACAACAATATCCACCAATACAACAGCCTACAAAAGACCACCAACATCAAAATACCCATCAACCACAGCAGAACAACAGACGATGCGCTCACTGTAGACAATATGGTCACACAAAAAAGAAACGAGGTGTCATCACATGTCCTCAATTACTACAACAAACAAGACAGAAATCTTACATTCCACAACACCATGCACTCATTAACATACATCCCATTTCCATCATGTATACTGAAGGAGAGATAAAACTTTGGGCATTGCCAAAACACATATCTCAATCTACAATTGATGGCCGTGATGGAAGCAATGCCTGTTCACTTATTACAATAATATTTGGCAACACGTATTGGAATAATTTAATCAATCATGTGTCTCTCCCACAACAGGTATTACCACCACAGTGGTTTGAGGCGACACTCACAACATTGAGAGAAGGCAACAGAGTTTATGAGTTGTATGTAAGTCAAGTTGGCAGAAATTTGTCAGTACATGAAGCAGTCAACATGTTGCCGTATATAAATGTATGTAACATAGGACCAGAAACACCTATTGATATCATTGATACAGATAATGATTCACAGACACTTACACTAACTAATCTCATATCCCAACTCACCCCAAAATCAGCAGGCATTTTCATTTTTCAGGGGAAATCCATCATATTCCTTTGTAACCTTGATTGTAGCCATATAATTATGTTTGACAGTCATATTCATGGAGATGTTGGTGCCCTTTTTCTTTCCTGCCCTAGGAGGGAAGAAATAATAGCCAGAATGTTACAATATTTTAATTCTATTGCAAATAGCACACAGTTTACACTTGGTTCTTTCACAGTATTGAGATATGCCTAGATACATACATAGTTGTGTATACTGTCATCTGCGTAAACAGAAAATAATACAAATAGGTAATACAATTGTAAGTATTTTACTGTAAAATTAAATACAATGTAGATTTGGGTCAAGATACTTTTTTAATTTTACACACTCTCACAAAACAAAAGTCTTAAAAAAGAAAATGGAATACAATTATCTAGACTTTGTAGTATTTTAAAGACACACTTGTACAATAAATGTACATGTATGTGTTGTAACCTCCAGTAGCTCCATGTAGCAGGTGAAAATTCACTGGATACTTTTTAGGCTCTTTATGTGAGCCTTGTAGGTTGTAACTTGTATTTTCATTCTTTTTTTATTAATTGTACCACGCATACCACACTCTCTGCTAGTGTGTGTTGAGTATAATAAAGATTGATTGATTAATTATAGGAACCAAGAATGATGGATGTAGATTCTCATTTACTTCCACGAGAACAAGAAGTTTACTACTCTTGACTTTTGAATGTAATGTAACTAATCCTTAGAAACTATTTTGTTAGCTAAATGTGTAATGTAAACAAATCTATACTAATACTCAGTGTAGTTTATCTTAGGAAATATATTTTATGATAAGAAGGTAAAGTTATCTGACTATCAAAGGACTTTTAACTCTTTCAATTATAATCAAAAGCTATAATGTAGCTTCAGTAAACACATTTTTGAAATTCACCTTTTGCTACTGATGTTACTAAATATTAAGAGAAAAAAAATATTGACAGTATAGTATTGTCCTTGCATTTATATTAGAGTATAGATTTTCAAATACAATGGCATTCACATTTTGTATATCACACACTGTACTTCTCATGAGTAATTTATTCAAACATATTGTAACTTCCAGTGGAATTACTAAAGGTTACAAAGTAAGGACAAAAATCAAATTATTTAAAACTAAATGAGTACATTTATGGAATTAAAGTATTGTATAATTGAGTAAGTATAGTAGTACTAAAAGAACATTTGTAAATAAACTGACTATGTAGATTAATTATTATATTGTATGATCATGTTTGTGTTTGTTCATAATTGTTTCCCAACTTGTGATTTTTTTGTAAACAATACCGTCCTGGTAGAAAGAGGATTAAAACATGGTATCAAATGTTATAAATATATTCCTTTAATGATTAATTCATATTGGTATTTTTGTGATAATAACAATCCCTGAATGGAACTGTTTACCCTTGAACATTAGGGAAGTATCATCTAGTTATTCAACATACTCATCACTAATATTAGTAATATGGTTGCTAGCAGGTTCATTGTTTACATCACGTGGGTTATACTTCCATGTTTACATATACGTGTGGTGGAGGAACGTACAGTGACAATGTGATAAACAAGTATGTAAGTCGTAACACTCATTACTATACGATGAGTGTCATTTACTTACCTGGTTAGGTGACGGTTATTCCCATTGCAAACACTCCGATGAATCGCATGGAAATGAGTCAATTTCTACGTACAAGTTACCTACGATATATCAATAATAACGCCATCGTGTTACAAATTCCATACTTGTCATGAGTACAACCATGATCCATTACGCGGTGAAGTTATACACGCTCTTCGATCATGTTTTCTCAAACTGGAACAGCAAAGGAAGTGTCCTGTTATATGTATGAAATCATTGTCCATAGATCTACCTAAAACGTGTTTTAAATAAAGTGCGTATCTCCAGAGGAAGGCAGGGAGAACGTGAGCTCATGGCGTACATGTGCACCGACCATGCACGTCCATTTATTTTCATTTCCGCATATTCTGACGCATGCGCATTGCGTTTTGAAGCGTTCAGAAACTTCATAGTGTACAACGTATTTGGCTTTCAATCTGAATACTCGACGTGGAATAAGAGGTGTTAGATTCAAAGTCACGGATAGCCTCAAGACTAATCTCCGTGAGACTACAATCTGTCATCACAAAATGTGTACGTAGTGGCAATAGCGTCCTAAAGCAAAGTCACGTGACTGCAACATAGCTTCTTAGTATCTTGAGAGATACAAGAAAAATCGCGTGATCAATAAACTGATTATGATTGCAGTCGTTAATCAAACCCAAACTGTTAGTATTTTAGGCGATACTAGTAAAAAAAGAGGGGGAGGGTAAAGGTATGAATAGAATGCAGAAAGAGATACTATGACAGACACACGTCTAGAAAGCATGAAATCGTGCCCTTATCGTTCAGCATGATACTGTAATATCAGATATTGGCAACGTCCGTCCAACCAGTTTCTCACCGTTATTTCTGAGTGTATACAGAATTTTGGGACTCAATCTATTAAAGCCAGATTAACATTTCCCATTGTGCACGCATATCCCGTTGACGTTTGACCGTAAAACTTTGAACTGTCATAATCGCTAATCTAAATTTGTGTTCATTTCTGTTAAAGTGAGTATTATTGCTGCGTAATTCATAGTTATCGATAAGAACGTCTTATCAATATATATATTTTAATCTCTCGTTTCTTGCACTGAACATGACACACATGATGATACGACGGAGTTGATGGTATACCATACGGCACGGATAGTTGATTGGTTGGCATCAGCCAACACTGACAGTGTAGTTGGTTGGTTGGTTGGTTGGTTGGCATACAACACTGATGCTTATGAGTGTCACACGACACTAAGAGTCGATTGGTTCATAAAACATAATACTAAGATTGATTGGTTGTTAGCATACAGTACGGATAAAGGAGCCATCAGTAATTACGGGGGGGGGCAGGGAAATCAGGTCCAGGCTGTTGCGTAAAATGTGACCCTCCCCCGATTCCATCGTGCTAAAAAGTGACTATCCCTCAATTTCCTTTCTCTAAAACATGTACACGTACACGACCATCCTCCTATTAAAATATTTAAAAAACATGGTTTACATGTTGTCAGACATGGAAACGGACACTAGTCCCAGAATCAATGGTTTAAAGGAATAATACTACGGCTGCCACCATGTTGAAAGTTTTACATGTAAAGGTATTGGTAATTTCCAAACTACCATCGTTGTGAATTTGTGTGAAATCGGCGCTGCATTAATCAATTTTGATCTCATTGGCTGAGGTGAAGGCCAGAACATTTACACCCAAACACTAGATGGGCACACTCAATATATTGTCGGGACCGAGGGCAACATCGCAACAACATTATCCCCAAGATAGCTTACCCAAATGTTGTCGTTCTTCTCCTGTGAGATCTCACCTGACAGTTATTCCACTACGTAGTTGTCAGCAGGGATATTTAATATGGTACCTTAACCCAAACCCTAACCCTTGCCGATGTGGTAGCAGTGGGAAGTCAAAATCCCAATATTAGACAATATAATGAGTTGTAAATTAAAATGTGCCCCTCCCCTTATCCCATTTTCTAAAATATGGCCCTCCCCGACCCCCCCCCATTCCCCGGGCCCCTCCCCTTGTAATTAGTTAAAGCTCTCAAAGAGTAATTCAGACAAAGGATTTGGCCGTGACAAAAAGGCAATACGTTGACCTAATTTCGATCGAAAGTTGATGAACTTCAAATGTAAACTGACACTGTATGTCCACCACAGTGATTTTTATCGATTCTTGTGAGAAACTTAATACGTTACATTCACTCATACCGTCATACTATACATATATATCCAACAACACATTTCTGAAATCTTTAAAAAACTAAAACATCAAACACCAACACTTTTCTCGCAGACTAATTTGTTGCGTACCTAATGTGTGTTGTTCTGGTTCGGCATATGCACTGTGCATTGACCTGTGCCAATGCCTAGTAAGTATGAAGCAAAAGTACTTTGGCTATAGTCAATTGGCGTTTAGTATAGACGGCTTCATATGGTCGGTTGTTAATACATGGCATAATAAGATATTGGTCGTGAATAAGAACTATGTGAAAGGGGCTTATAGACATTGCCTTAGCATTATTGGATTTTTATGTATGTAACGCTTAGAACAAAGACAATAAATTTGACATTGAAATGTGATACTTCTGTCGAAAACTGTCTATGTACAATGATGTATGTAGGGCTATGTACAACGCCCATTGGAATTCATGTACTATAATAGATTACTAGTATTATGTCTTAAGAGAGAGAGACAACCGACAAATAACACGACTGCCGAATTGATAAAACTGAAAACTAACAGGCCTTGTGACCGGCAAGTTTTATCTAAACACGTGTACTTTGCAGTTTTGTCTTACTTTCAGAGTTTTTTTTAGGCCAAAAGTGGTTAGATTTTAGACAGATCAAGAAGGCAGGGTATGTATTATTAGTTACGGTCTCATGTAAATGTTAAATCCTGGCGTTTGGGAATCAGATATACACCCTCTTTGCAAACGCCCTCATTTGACGAAACATCGTACAATATGACGTAACATCCCTCGCACCAAATTACATTGTATATAAATATTTGCAACAATCCTTTGCCCTATGTACAATGCTAGTAATACTAGAAACGGGTTAATTAAATTTCGACGTTCTCTAAACTTAATTATGCATATGTTTACTGTGAGTGTGGTCCTAACAATTCCTTCTTGTTATGAATACATTTAGGCACAACAAAGTCTTACTACCAGAGTGTTGATGGCCAGAATCTCGTATAAAGTCATTTCCATTTTGAGGAGACAGGATGTGCATGTCAGCTTTCCAATAAAATGTTTAACATGGATGACTCAATAACGCCGTGCGTGGGATGTGTACAAGTATCACATTTGCCTTTTTAGTTCATCGTCTCAGATATTTCACTGGTTTCGCAAGACGTTTCAAAAGTTTGATTATAGCTGTCGAATAGTTGATGGCACATATGGTCAGCACATCGAAACATCTGACGTTCTGGAAACGTGATGCGTTTTTGCATTCGTGTCTCTATTAAGTTGACATTGTTTGGGGTTTCCATGGGATTCCTTAATTAAATAAAAATGTGCTTGGATGACGGCACAACCATTTTAGCCATTGACTCCCCTACCAGCATCATTTAGCATTGTGTCCTCCCCCTCCTTCTCGTCGTTAGACACAACTCGGGCCCCAATCAGTAGGCTACCAGTGATTGTGCGATTCATTTAGTTCTACTTATATTTTGTTTTCCAGTCATTTTGATCACTTTCAATGATTTTGTGTTTCGATTGTACCATCTTGCCAATTCCTTAGTTCAAACGAAACACAATCTAGGCAATTCTGTGTGTAGAAAAGAAAATCCTGCTTTGTCATCCTCAATTGATAATCTCTGTACTTCCTATAAACACGTCTGTGTTGGTAGTCCTACAGCATGTCCAAGTCTACGTGTACATTATCCCCAAATCTGTCAATGCATTCAAAGATCAATAATCGTTTGTTTGTGTTCGTTTGTTGTTAACCTTGCTACCATGTTTAAATTAATATTTTGAAGTATTTTTTAATGAAGCTACACCAAACAGAAATCTACAGCTTAGAAATCCATTTCAAATTCAAGTATTTCGTGGCAACAGTACACCGGCTGATACTGGCCGCATTGCATAGCCTGTTTCGCACTCTGTTTCCGGACAACTCTAATCCGTAGTGGAACAGCTGTGTATCCAGCAGCAGTTTGCCGCTACCGGCATCACATGCAAATTTCCATCGGTTCCAAATTGGCATGTTCGTTTCTTTTAACAAAGACATCCACGTTAAAAAATAACATGTCAATAAATTAAATTTTCATTTCCCCGAATGTCTTCTTTGTATATTAATGTGTTACTCACATGCATGACGCTTCCGAAAAGAAAATCTTTCAATATACTAAGTACAGGGGTAAGCTCGAAACAAAGTAAAAAAACCCTGATAACTATGCTTGGCGGGAGGAGTCTTGTAAAAAGCACACGAAAGGCACATGACAAGGTTCTATTTGGGGCGTATCTGTGCGGCAACTGGCTGTATATTGTGATTGATTGGCCCTATTTAAAGCAAACATCGACACTGACAATGAAACGATTTCTGCAGTAGCCGATATAACCTTGGCACTCTTTTTGTATGAATTGCTTTCAATCCTCTCAACATTCAATTCATTTTCAAGTTCTTTCTATGTGGTATTGTTCATACTGGTTCAAATAAGCTTGTACCTAAAATAATATCAGCATACAAATTTTGCTGTAAAGCAACCTGGCGGTTAACCGTATTTTTGACGACAATTTCCGTTAAAGGTTACAGTGTGCGAATTTGTCATTTGGTATTTCTTCCCACCATAACGGTTCGATACTGTACTCATTAATACAGATCTCGTCAAAAAGTCTTACTTGGTCTAAAAAAAGGCGATGTAGTCTGTCTTGTTGTCTTGTTTCTTTCCGATTCCCTATTAAAATTGGTAAGACGGCATTGGCAATACTTCATAGGCCGGCTATAGCTAATTTCCTTTCTCGTTCCATGCTGAAATAAAAGCGTTATCGCCAGAAGGCAACTAATAGATCAACACGTATAGCCAGCCTCCCCGCTGCTGTCGCTTCTGACCTGCCTGTACAACATATACCATCCAGCTTCACTGTTTTTTTCTAAATCTCCAGCTTCTAGTTCCCATGTGTTTTCTTAATTAAAAAAAAATGTTCCCCATTTTTGCATTTTCAGAATTTGACTGGTGTATGAAAGGACACGACAACTCTTTTTTTTTGTTATAATTCAAAATGGCACAAACGATTTGCGACCTAGCAACTCATGTTGTAGTAAATTCACAATTTCTTCTACATTGCCAACACCTTTTAGAAAATAACGTATGTTGTATCTAATTTCAGTTTTCAGAATTTAAGAGCAAGACCAAACATGTACATGTTTCTTTCCAAGCTAAAAAAACACGGTGTCGAAATAATAGCTACACATACTCTAATTTCACTACAAAATGTACATTATATAGATCACCCCCCACAATATCATGTGTTTTGAAAACACTCGAACGACATTTGAGTCTGGGTTGATATAAAACGTTCAGACATTTGAAGTCAGTTCACAGAATACTGAAGAATTCTATTCCTATGCTTTTCAACTTAGGTCATTTATGCTTTAAGCAAAACAAATTCTACATGTACAAGCTTTCCAAAACTTTAACCTGAAAATACTAATTCTGCCCACTGGTTACAATTTCTGTATAAAGGTCAGTTTTTTATATAAAAAAATCACACCTTGCCTTAAAATTACACTGAATTATGGTACTAGAAATGAGACAATATCCGAATGTTGTATTAGAATGTGAAAAAAAAGTGAAACATAACAAAAACAAAAGTCGGTTTCAGTGAAAAAATTCAAACAGAATTTTTGGTTGCCAGTGGGTATGTAAGACTATGAAGATAAGACTTATAAGTGTTCCGGGTACAGAGACTATTGGGGTAGGGTACAATGACTGCATTTACTGACACAGTTTGGCATTAAGCCTCACCCTTGCACTATATATCTTCAACAATGCCGTAAACAATTTTTTGAACTCTTGAGTCAGTTCACTTCATCCAAAATGAAATATGTGGTGTCATGATAAGGGGGCATCAAACGCAGCTGTACAGTTTACCCTAACATTGTACTGTGTCTGTGAATTACAGCTATGAAAGAACTGATAACAACTAAAATGCCGGTACCTCTATGTAGTAGTAGCTCTATCTGCCTCATTAATTATGCAGCGGATTAATCATTCAAATGAAATCAGATGCAAATGTGGGCTCCAGTAAATTGAGATACTGAAATGCAAACTTGTGAAGTGAACCCTTGTCACCGTAACTGGCACAGCAAAAAAACTAAACTTTGTTTCAACGTTGACAATTTTCTCTCTCTTCGGTTTAGTAGTGTTATAACTTACACTAAAGTAAAAACACTTTGGGAAGCAAACACAAACAAGTAACTGGAGATATGTTGAAAGAAAGGCCATGTAGTAACTTTATACTCAACACTGCCAACTGTTTGAGCAAGTTATACACATACATTCAAGCAAGGACAAGTGTACAACTACCATATCTGGTTTCACTATTATCGTTATATTCTTATTTCCACTGAAAAATATCACATTATTCAAAAAAAAAAATCATTGGTTTAAAAGTACAAAATATGTGTACATGTACATGATTCTCATGCGATTTATGCAAACTATCTTTACAAAATTCTTGGAGGTAGCTTGGAATAAAAGCAACCAATTCTGTACAAGATTTTTTTTTTGGTTTTTAATAAAGCTAGTTTTGTAGTTTTGTAACTAAAATCTTTTAAAAAGTTTTCCCCATGAAACGCTACAGATTTGGCTTTCCGCTGTCAACTTAAAACTGTTTTATCTCAAATTCCCCATTAACATTTATATCAAATGTTTGTCTTTGTCTTTGGCAATGATCAAAATTTCATCTCAAAATACAACACTGGATTTTCAATTCATTGAATTGAACACACAGCACCACAGTTCATTCTCTTGCGCCAGTAAATTGATCTAAGTTAATCTAATCAAAAAACCTAGCAGCTATAGCCATGTGCTACTTCTTAGCCAGAGTAAAAGAGGCAGTTCTCTTGTGTGTGTTGTTAGTAGCATATTGAGTTGGCTTGTCTTTAGTTTGCGCTTGCTTCCTATAAATCAGCCATATTGTATGAACATGCTTAGCATACCTCTATTCACGGTCTAGTGTTCACCCAAGCAGAGAAAGCCTCAACAAAATTGGTAGTGTCTAATTTGCCTGATTCTATCCACATTAACTAGTCTATACCAACGGCATGTGAAAATGACTTAACTCAAATGTCAAAAATCAGCCCTAAATGTCTCTTATGGTTCTAATTCCAGAAGTGGGAGCTTATTCACTATACTTTTACATTCATGTTTTAATGTCTATTGCATCAAAGCAAAGCAGAGCACTGCACAAACACACACTCGTGTTTCTTTCACTACTGCATGGTCCAAGGTCTGTCATTTGCATATACTGTGTCACTATTTTTCAAAACTCTATTCTTGAAAACTCGGTCCCATTTGTAACTGAACAAGTCACATGACTTGGGTTCCTTTTGAAAAGAGTGTAAATATCAATGTTTTGAACAAGCCATTTTTTTTCATGTGCATATAACGAGTGCACAAGGTCTAGATGTAGAAAGAATGCAAACTCAACCTCATTAGCTCTATTCAGCTGACATGCTCTTTTCAAACTCTGACTGTGTTCCATACTTTGCATTTCTCAGACTGTACAATAATCACTACAGTGTATATTCGGAGCTGTCTGATTAGCTCACAACCAATGACAACAGATACAATGTCTGCGTCAGGACTCCCTCTCTTTGCACGACTGATTCAATGTATTGCTTTCATACTGCATAGTAGTAGTAGAAACGCAGCTTGGCTTGACCCACTATTTCTCTCATTGAAATTGTGTCTTCACCTCTTGTGCCAAAGTCCCAGATTAAGTACGGTCAGACATGGCAGTTGCATGATTTTCTCCAATCCCACAGTGGTGATTTTGGTACATCCATATAAGTCTATGCACGTTAGCTTCCTGAGATAGGTTGCTATTAGTCCCAGGCCTTCGTCTGTTATCCGACTACATTGGCCAATGTTTAGTGTTTTCATATCACGTAGTGTTGATACTAATCTAGCGATTCCATCGTCGGTGATGGAGCACGAACTGAGACTTATACTGGTTAAACTGTGCATCCCCTGTGCTATATGATTTAACGATGCATCACCAACTTTATCACAGAAGCTGACATCTAATGTTCGTAAATACGCACCCCCTTCCGCCAAATGGGCGATACCGATATCACTGATATTGTCACAACTCCTAAGGTTGAGTTCTTTCAGACTGGCCATCTTTGAAAGATGTATCATCCCAGAATCTGTGATCCCACCACAGAAACTTAGATTCAAACTCTGCAAATTGACAAGTCCCCTCGCCGCGTTAAGCAAGGCTAAGTCCGTTAGTTTCTGGCAATCCTGTAGCACCAAATGTTGTAGGAGTAATGTCCCTTCGCCATCATTTTTGGTCAAACCGGAAAGATGGGCGATTCCTGAATCAGATATGTGACGGCAACTTCTCAAATTGAGGTATTTCAGTTTGGTAAGTCCCCAAGCGATGAGCAGTAGACCAGTGTTGGTAATATTACAGCAACCTCCCAAATCTAAATGCTGTAAGTTGCGTAGATACTGGGCAATTCGACCGAGACTACTGTCCGTGATCTGTTTACATAGACTTAAGTTCAACACATTCAAACTCGGCATTTCTCGTACCAAGGCATGTGCCAGTCCAACGTCAGTTAAATTATAACATCCACTTAGATTAAGACTTTGTAGATTATGCATACCTTGTACAACAGAACTCAAACTTCGTCGTAAACTTAAAATCTGTACACGCCTTATTCCACGATTAACTAAACTGGGAAACAAAGACGGGTTGGCTCTTCGTAAATGCAGTTTGGCTTCCACTCCTTTCCACACCGATCGGTGATACGCCGCGTCTTTCCACTTCCGACACACTTGGGCGGCTCGTCCCTTGTCCTGAACGTCTAGATAACTGAAAATCATGGCTAAAATCTCAGGAAAAAGGGAAGAAATGTCCAACTCGCCCGGCATTTTGGCCAAGCCTTTTGGCTAACTCGATCACTGCATGCGCAGTAATAGTACCACACAGCTTCACGCTACTGAACTGGCGGCGAATGCTTGTATGGTTTCATATCACGTGACACGCTTTCAATGTTTGATCATGTGATAGAATGCAGACATGTGATTGGATCGCTGTCAATCAACAACGCTGGGTGAGCTGTGACTCCCTGCAGTTTGCTTGATTTAGTATTCATGACTGCCACAGTTTTTTACCTCAGATGCGAGGTATGTATGTAGATATAACTAGCTTCAGGCACATATCGAAATTGTCTATATTTGAACTAAGTCAAATATTGCTCGAAGACAAGAAGTTTGGAAGTGAGAACCATTTGTAAATACATGTAATGTGTTATATGATTTCGACCAGTGCGAGGTCAACACCGACTGTGGAGCTAAGAAGCAATGAATGGAGCAACCAGTCAACAGTGGTTTGAATCCCAGCACGGTCTAAATGCATGGGCTAATGGACAGAGCAGAGGAAACGTTTTCAGTAACAAATGTTATGCGTACATAGCACACTGAATCTTCTTACACGATAGAAATTCCTAGTTATGTATCCATTCAGCAACTCAAGTCAAGGAGAATATAGCCTGTCTCAAACTAAATTTACTTGTTTATTTCAATGATGAAGTGCTATGTGATCGCGTGGGAATAACATTAAAAGGCGTTATCTAAGGAAAATATCAAATTAAACATTGAAGACGGAGAGCGTTAGCTATGTGCAGCGTGTTAATTTATAATGCATGCTTAAAACAATCGTTTGACGGCTAAAATGACAAAAACTATGCTTTTCGAGTTATTTTCTTCTCGTGAAAGTAAAATATTTTGGAACGATATCATCACTATAGTATCAAACTTACGTGTAGTAGACAAACACGCGTAATAATTCAAGACGGTTTTTTTCCCACAGCTCTATTTTACAAATGGGTTGTCACCAAAGTTGGGCCTGTTTGAATGTATTGAAATACTCAAAATACATTCAGTCGTTTCACATGTCCTTGAAATAAAGACAGTATACGCAGGATGCCAACATTTTTTCAAGTTGAATTTTTCACTCGTTTTATATCTTGAATTCATGTTTCGATCAAAAGAGTTATATTAAAGGCGTATATATAGCTTTGATATTTGCCTTCTATCTTTTGATCAGAGACTGTTCACGTGTGTGTTACAACAATTGATAGATATTAGCGCCAGTGATGTCTCGAAATAACAGTTTAAAAGTTAATTTATAGCATTCCAGAATACAAATCTCGATTAAGGGAGAAGGCAACGATGAGAACTGTATACGATGCTATATCTGTTAAGATAAGGATATCACAACACGAAACAGGCATTGAATGACTTGCTAGTACGACACACTTCAACAAAATTGTTTGAAATCGTACCGTCTGCCCGTTGACAATGTTACGTTCGGCTGTACGCATTGTAATTGTTCCGGTTCAATGATTTTCAATTCGAGTACGGCATTTATTTCACTGAAATAGACAACCGTATATAATGTTCTTTTTTACTACTACAGGCTTCGATATAGAGTGGGAGTATGCAATACACACTAAAACGATGAAATAGACATTACACTAACACTGTCCTAAACATCTAAGTCTCATGCATTGGACCACGGCTCTGCCGTTCGTTTCATTTCTACTTTATCTGGCGTAGTCAATTTGTTTGCAACGAAAACAATCCCAATTTAATCAGTTCGCACAAAGTAATATCATTTTTAGTGATTGATGCTGTGTATCATTGCTATCATTTTACAACGAACAGAACGTATCCTTCACTAATGCGATCACATCATTTCATTAGTCTGCACTGCACGGTCGAGTTGGACGGTTCATACACGTATCAGAGTCAGTTTACATTTAATTCATCCAAATATTCAGACTGTTACTTTCAAAACAGCTAGGAAATCTTCTTCTCATTTAAAAAATAAAATGGTCTGGTTTTAATTATTCAATAGTTAGTTTACATAGTAATAGTGTTTGTTAGTTTGTCAATTGATGAAGTTTTTAGGAAAAATACTTCATTTTTTAGACAGACTTTATTTATCGTGTCACCCTATTGTTTCAATTATTATATCCAATATTATAACATGTTATAGAATGTTTGATGTCTGAGGATTGTTATGTTCTATTCTTTCCTTTACTTTCCTCTATGTGATTTATTTAAAAAGGGTCACGTGTTTGTTTCTAAAATAAAAGACTATTAATTATTATTGCACATTTCATAAATTTCTGCTTTCTTAGCAAATTTACACCAATTCTGACCAACATAGGCACCACTGACTTTTTCTATTGTTATAATGTGTATGAGTTAAATACTAAACAAATGCCGTTCTGCTTGAAATCTGATGCCGAGTTTCGCGGCAAGAGTCAATGATGCGCAGTTTGGCGATTTCGAAGTTGAAAACCAGATCTTTTTGTTTTGCTTGTGATTTCCTGAAGTTACTGATTTTTAAGAACAAAAAATGTATTCGAACCGTTTTCAATATATTGTTTCTATAGGTGAAACTCACGGTCATGAGCTGGTAGTTTGAAATTCCGAGTTCGACGAATCAAACAGACGTAGATGGCGCTAATATCTCGTGTTTTCTTTCCGTTTGAGGTGACTTATTCACAAGAAAAATGCAAGCCGTTACAATATCATAATTACGTAGAATATTTATACTAGACATAAACTTATTCAGATTAGACAATATGTATTGAAATAAATGAAAATATCTCCACATTAACCCTAATAGAGTGTAGAACTGTGTACAAGAGGAAGATAGCCTCACCGCAGCCTCACCGTGGACACGGGAACATTTGCCGTTGTTGGCGCTATAGTCATTCGCTGAACAATATTACTTTACAAACGAGTATCAATTTAAAACTAGAGTTTTGGCTAGCTCCAAAGAGAGGATCTTTTTTGTTGAATTTACATTTTATTCGTTCAAATGATAAACAAATATTAAATGATTCATAAAAATAGATTTAGGAAGAGGCCACAATGTACAAATGTAAGTTTCGGACCACTCAAATCACTTGTACAATGGTGGGTCGAGAGTGCTCAGCGTTGAGAAAATTACAATAGTTAACTTGCACTGACTAGTGTGTCTGAACTGTATACTGTACAGTCACTTTGTATTCCAAACAGGTAAATAATACAAAATGTAGATATTGTTTCACCACTTCGCTCAGGCGAGTCAAATCGACTCGGAGTGACCTAAGGGGTCGTGTCACTACGAGTTGATAGACGAGGCGTGACAAAATCCGTAGGTTACGAACATATTCCATCTGAATGAAGCCAGATATTGGGAATAATATAATATTGTACTTCCTAAAGCACAATTTATGACAATCTTGAAAAAATAATGGCGATTTGGAACGTTTTGACTCATTTTTAGCACAGTAGAATTGATGAAGTTTTGTTGTTGGAACGGAGTCGGACTCACCCTAACTCGCGTGTTGTATAATATTGTCTATACAAGACACCACACCGCAATAGTGAATTTTGACGCATCGTCTCATTTCTCAAATTCGATATTACTCAGAAAACACTAATTAGAAGAAATTGTTCATCCGTTTATAATATCAAGGACATTTTATCGGAAAATCCAAGACTGTATACTCAGCATTACTTATTCTCATTTTCAGATGTAGCCTTGTATTTTATTCAATCGTGGATGTAACAATACAATGTCGAAGTAAAGAGGTTGGGTTCAACATCAGAACGTGTCCATTGAAAGAAGTATCTAACAATGCCAGAACACACAAATTGTATATGAGATAGAAATAGAGATAGAAGGCATGCATCGACATAAACAACATACTAGAGTAGTTTTATCAAAGTATTTTTCACATAAATGAAAAGCTTATAAACTGAGCTTGTGTCACTCTATTTATTCATTTTATAGATCTAACTCGCTTTACTTCTCACTTCACCAAGGGCCTTCACTGTGTTCAAGGCTTTTTGGGATCGTCAATATTATCGGAAACCCCCCCCCCCCCAAAAAAAAGAAAAAGAATGCCCGCTTCACGTCCGCTCTTCATCGTGAGAAGGAACATTCCAACTGAGCTAAAATAGTCACAATTGTTGCATGCATTTTAGGACCACAAAAATCTAGTTTCCTGTTGATTTTGATAGTTACCACAAGCTTTGGTTTGAAAATTTGCTAGCATCTCAGCGGCGCCATCATTAAACATCCGAATATTTTCTGAAGATAGACCAACCAAGTTCACCAGAGTTTTGATCTGGCGACTGAAAGCGTCAAAAACACACAACCAAAAAAAAATCAATCAAACAGACACAGACACAGACAGACCACTGAAAATAAAACGAATTGTTTTTGCACCACTGAAAATAGTTACTCACGTCTTCAAAGAATTTCGAAGAAAACGTCTCCTATTAAAGTATTGTGCCAATCTAGACAACACCTCTAATGAGCAGTAACGTCTGTACTAGACACAAAACTGTTCGGACCAGGCGTTTTTTGATGCGATATAATGTATATATAATACTGTGTCATTGTTTCAGTCGGAATAATCATTCAATTTTTGTCAACTTACATCTTTCACTGCTTGTCAGTACATGTGCATTAATCTCAAACGAGTATTGACAACTGCATGCTCACTCTGCTCACACAAAGCAGGTAAAATGACACGACTAGAATTTTAATAGTCAAAGAAAAGATTTCTCAGTGAGTTAAAAAAATGAAAGAAGTCATAACGAACGATATCTTTACATCTGTTGCGTTACTGCCGAAGGCACTAAATTCTAGTCAAGTTTTTGCCAATAAGAAATGTATATTATTTGTGTTTATTATTACACCAGCGGTTGAGTTTGATTTAAGATTGTACCTGCTGCCACGGTAAAACGTAAAAGGGTTTGAAGATCGTCATGAAAAAGGGAAAAAAAGAAAAGACATTTTGCTGGCCTATCGAAAGCGGAGAATGTTCAGTCCATTGCCGGAAGAGGGCGCTGTTCCAAACGAGGTGTTGTACAGTTCGAAATACTACCACAGGCACAGTCCCTTTATAACCGTATATATTTAGAAGGAGAAACTGTTTTGTTGTGAGTATATCAAATAGCATCGTCCTGAGTAAATTTAACATTAGGGCTTCAACGAATAGTGGACAGAGGCCATACGTTTGGTAGAGGGTAGAGGAGAGAAGGGAAACCTTGGCGAAAATTCCGGGGAGCGGGCAGTCACGGTGGGCAGGCAGATTTGGCGGGAGGCCTCGAGGACAGGTCGTGAAATATCGCAGTGGGAGGGCAGATACGAACAGTCCTCAAATCTTGAATCAAACGGAAAATTATGTAAAAAGTGTTTATAAGCTATGTTTTACTTTCTGTGATAATTTTAGACTCGTTGGCTGCACCTGCTTATAGTGCTTATTGGAAGAATACTTGGTGTTGGTGAAGGCTGCGCTATGCCATTTGCCTTCAGCTTCGAAATATTATAAAGTTAGGAATTGTTGAACAGTTGGCGTATGTTTTTCTCAAATTTCGAGGTTATTTTCAATAAAGCCGTTATTGATTCCTGAATTAGCAGACAGGCACTTCATTGTAGCCTTACCTTCATTTTACAGTTCCGACAGTAACAGAGCACACGTCGCCGTGTGTCCAGAGCCAGAGTCAGTTTGTAACGGTGGAGTCGTGCCACAGTCATATCATGTATCAGTGCTATGATTATACAGTGCGCCTAATTCGGAGCGCCGTCTTGTCAAACCATAGAGCGCCCTCAAACCATAAACAGTAGTCTCCCCTCTACTGTCTCTGCTCAAACAAACACTGTTCGTCAAATGTCACGGTTGCAAATTTTGATGAGTTGCACCACAGTGGTCGCAGACTCCCTATAAACGTCATCTGAAATTTGAGAAAATAGTTCACGGTTATTTGATATAGTAAAAAAATGTATGATAGGTTACAAGACCATGTTGGTGGCATGCCTAACCGTCCAGGAATATAGTACACGTGTATATGATTTTGAATAAAGGTAACGTTAGCATATTCCTGCTTCTCATACACAAGTTGGAATCCTATGGTATTAGTGGTGGATGCCTTCTCGAATGAGCGTGTTGTCATTGGAGGTACCTCGTCTACATGGCGAAATGTTATATCACGTGTACCCCAGGGTTCCATCTTGGGTCCGCTTCTTTTTTTCTTAAGTCGTCTGAGTGTTTGCTGTATGCAGACGACTCAGATTTGTGCAGATTTTTAAGACAATTTTTAATGATCTAGACTGTTTTAGACTACACAATGACCTTAATAACGTTTCTGAATGGTCCAAACTGTGGCACCTCAAACTTAATTTGAAGAAATGCAATGTGATTACTTTCAGTAGGAAGACTGTCATCTCTCATAAATATACGATTAACGGCATCAAAATCGACCGTGTAAACCAAGTCAAAGATCTTGGCGTTGTCCTCTCATAATTTAAGCTGGGAGTTGCATATTCAGGACATCGTCAAAAATGCATACAAGCTAGTTGGTTTGATAAAGCGTACCTCCAAGCATTTCCATGACAGTTCTTGTATTATTAGTCTATATAAATCGCTTGTACAGAGTCAACCAGAGTATTGTCCACAAGTTTGGTCACCCCATCAGAAGTATTTAATCACTAAAATTGAAAAAGTCCAGCATACATTTCTCAACTACCTTTATTTTGGAAAATCGTTCCCTCGATTACAGTAATCTTTGTCAGTATTTTAATATTCAAAGTCTTCAATCGCGTGGAAAACTGCTGGATGCAGTCTTTTTATATAAATGTATATCGTTGCCAATGTTCCGTTTCATGTGCCCTCCAGGAATCTCCATCACACTACACATTTAAATTAGCACGTTTTAATTCTACTCAAAGGAAAAACTCGTTTTTTACCTAGGACCTTCAATTTTATCAATACCTGACATATTTTCAAGTCTCAGTACTTTTAGAAAAGATGTCCTAAAAGAAATAGTTGATGTGTGAATTTAACGCAATTTCGGTAGTTTTATCTTCTGTTAATTCATTCTATTTCTATTTTTACTAGTTTAATATATTGTATGCATGTTAGTCTTTCCAATTTCAGAGTGTCTGTAAATGGGATAATCCTGTAGACATCTCAAATAAATAAATAAATAAATAAATTTATAAACTCATAAAAAGTGAACAATTTGTTTTGAATAATCAAACCATAACTAAAATAAAAGAATTTGTAAACAATGAAGGCTTTCTTTTCTATTCTTAGTCAAAAAAATGATTTCACCAAGGTTAGTCTTATGTTAAAAATTAGTTGTTCAAATAATAAATCCTATTTTAATGTATAGTGTAGAAATCCAGGCATACGAGTTATCAATTAGTAATAGTTTAGAACAAGTAGGTAATCAATTCTGTAGATTTATTTTAGGTGTAAGTAAAGTGACACCAATTATTGGTTTGAGGGGTGAATTAGGTAGATTTCCGTTACAGATTGATGCAACAGTTAAAGAAATTATTGGGAAAGAATCGGTACTCATATTTTAAAGAGTGCATAAAACGATCCAACAGCTATTAATTCAGATTATGTGGTTTACATGAAAAAGATAAGTTGAGAGAGAGAGTAATTTATGTCAAAGGGCAAATAATTGAAGAAAAAAAATTCAACTAAAAAATAATTACGTAATGAAATGGAAAAATGATTGAAATGCAAAGTAGTTGGAAACATGGTCACGGACAGAACAAACTCAGAACATTTAGATTATTTAAAAATGATTTTATTTTTGAGAATTATTTAAATATTATTACAAGATTTTAATTTCAGAAAATTGTTATCAAAATTTAGGTGAAGTGATCCTAATTTAGAAATTGAGTTAGGAAGGAGAAGATCTCCAAAGTTTCCTTTTGATTTAAGATATTGTAAAAGATGTCATTTAGATTTAGTAGATGATAAGTTTCATTTTATGTTAGATTGTCCAGTTCATTATTTTGAAAGGCCAATACTATTTAAGGAAAGTGGGATAAACAATAATAAAATAGAAAAAAAAACATCTTTCTTTTATTAAAATTACGATCATCAAATTTTTAAGAAGTTGTTTGTAATGTCTTAATTCAGTTTTTAAAGAATTTCTTGCATTGTTACTGTTTTTAACAGTAGATTTGTTGTTAGCATTTTTATTGTGTTTCTTTTATACTGTAACCACTAAAGGTATAGTTAGTAGTGTAGTTATAGTATTGTAAGACTGTTGTTGACCTAGCGAGACCTAGCTTGAAAAGTTGACATTTAACAATGTTGCAACATTCGAGATGTGCGAACCCACAGTATAGGAAGCTATAAATTTAATCATTGAGCAAGGTTATTTCGTAACTATGGCAACAATACAAGGATCAAGGCCTGCTGTGGGTAAACTGTATTCTGTACAAGGACAGTATCAACAGAGGTATTTCCTCTATTTGTTTTCCTTTTGTGTGCGACATTCGGCTTGGAGGTAAACTTTGGCATTGCCACCCACTAGTAAATAGCCCATCTTTTAAGCTGTCTTTTGTGATAGTCATTACCATGCCACATTGTAGCCATTAAATTGTATTAAGGTGTCAGCTGCAGGGTCACAGTTTACAGCGACGACCCGCACGACACAATAACAATTCCATGTTTGCCGTAGGTCGGAAAATTGGACCAGTGTCAAACCATGGCACTGACGAATTGCAAGTTCAAGTTCAGACAAATTACAACCATGTTTACAACTTACCAGTTAACATTAACATGCTGGTAGTGTATCAAGTGATATGGATGGTTTATATCACAACTGGTGTTATTGACAACCAACTTGAAGTTGTTCCCTTCGTCTTTCCAAATCAACCAGTAGAAACGAAGTACATTGTACCATCTTCAGGCTGCAAATCGAATTTGAACGGTTACATTTTTAGGTGATTTTTTCCCCTAGATGTTGAATTTCAAATAATTAACAACAACAACCCGGTGTTAAATCCAAATACTAGTATGCAAAATGTACGAGATTGGAGAAAAACGAAAAAGCACACGTTTTAAGAAATTCTTTAACGCAAAATTCTGATCACAGGATAACTATATTTTTGTTTACATAAATAATAAATAAAAACACCGAAGGAAACCGTTTATAGATGTGAAATTTAGTTAAGTACTGTAACAAGTTATTTTAATAAATCTTTGACTTCATATTGGTAGTTAATGTAACATTCCAGGCATTTCAAGTCAGTCATGACGACAGCAAATACAAGGAAGTCTTATTTGATTTGTTGATAGAGTGAACACTGTTACGTACACTTTTTGTTATATGTAGAAACAAATATATATCACTGATATGTTTATTTTATTAATCAAATATTCCATATGGTGGAATTTCATCATGCCATATTTATCAATCTTATGTCTATAGTTGTTGTCTTTACGTGACACCACTGCTTTTTATAAGGTATTGTTTTTGGCTAGGTTTCTGTCTATGTGTGTGTAGGGTACACACACACACACACACACACACACACACACACACACACACACGCACGCACACACACACACACGTACGTACGTACGTACGTACACACGCATACATACATACATACATACATACATACATATACACACACACATACATACATACATACATACATACATACATACATACATACATACATACATACATACATACATACATACATACATACATACATGCATGCATGCATGCATGCATGCATGCATGCATGCATACATACATATACACATACATATATACATACATACATCAATGGGACAATGTTATGTGGATTAATGTCTAAACCCGCACTTCGATCACAATACTTCAAGTCGTCAAGGTAACAAGTCCTTTACGTGTGTACAATAAGAAAATGTTAGAGACTGGTCACTATGACGACCGCATACAATTATTGTTGTCAACTGTTACAAGTTTGAATTAGTCTGCTCATAAAGTACAAATAATTGATATAACTCAGCAAATTTACCGCACATTAAACGCGGTTGCTTGACAAATTCGATGACGTGTGTCGACATGCGTGGATCCCTAATTTTCATTTTAATGGATATGTGGAAATTGTTACTGTTATTCAACGAATTCGACCCATGGTCGGGCGAGTGATTTAACTAAATCGGTATGCTATTGAATCAACGCTGAACGTCCTCGCTACAGGTTGACAGTTGTGATATAATTTATTATGATGTACCTAGGGACAAAGCTTGTATTTTTGTGATATAGTGTGTATCATCCATCTCTCAACTAGACTAAGAAACAGGAGGCACCTTGAACACAGTATAGTGTCGTCACGCAAGGTGCTTCTGAAGTCAGTTTGAAACAAGGATCCAAACTTTTCGATGAGAAACAACTTTTCGTTAGAGTCATTCTGCCATCTCCACTTCTGTAGTTTTATCGCCAATAAACTATGTGAAGGGGCGTTTCTCATTTTCTGCCAGGTTCCACGTCATTCATACACTTTGCATTGGCTACATAATGCCAACTCATCTAATCAAATTCTACAAGTGGACCCTTTTTAGATTGTTTGTTGTAACACTTAACTGACACAAGTGTTCAAATGTTAGTGAAAAGTGGTGAGTCTATCTCAACACAGCCAATATTCGCCTGAGTTGCTATGAGCGGGATAAAACAAAACTGTAAGTTAATTAAAGGGGCGAAGGTAGATGAATACTAAACACAAAAGTTGTCTAAACACCACCTGAGTAATTGCCCATACTTTGTACTCCCATAGTTAAATCAACAATACATCATGATCCGATTTGAATGTAATTACATATGAAAAGACAACATGAAAAGTAAACCGACGTTTCTCATTTCGAAACGCACTTTTAAACATTTATAAGATAAAAAAAACTTTTACAACTTACAATCCAGACACTATCCTCTATAATCTATTTGTGATCAAATGAAGACCTCGCCTCATTAAAATGATTGAAGTTATAGCTGTGTTGATGACGATGATCATATAACAGTGGCTAAAATCTTGTCTGTTGAACCGTTTTCTTGTTGAAGATCGAACAAATATATATGTACCGAGGAATACAAAGGGTGGCTCTTTTTCGGTGAACAGTCCGGTATCATTTCAAATATAACTCAGCACCAAAGTATTATTGATGACTTGTTAATCTCAGACAGTGAATCCTACCTAATGTATGCAGATTGGAATTGGCAGTCAAAGGTGCATAATTTACATTTGTTTTTGTAAGGTACAAGGCTGTCGTCATCTTTCTTAAGTATTGTGAAAAGACTCGATCAAGCCGAATAATTCATTTCTCCGTTCAATCAACTTCACCTACGGATGTCATTTCTTCATCTGCTTAGTTGGAGTTTGAAGAACGACGTCACCCAAAAATATGTGATAAGATCATCATTATTTCACCACCTTCCGGTCTCTTATTGTTTTACGATTCGATAAATAACGAATGAACAATTGAAGCGATCAGATTTATATCTCTCCAAAAATCAATGCAATGTGGCTCAGTCTGCATAAGCCTTATAAAAGAATAAGCAACTTGAAAGGTTCCGATTTGCAAGCTGGTTACATACCACCGTGTTGATGATTGGCGACTGGTAACTCAGTAATAGGTACTATGTAACAATTACTGGGTACGCTCCTTTCACAATTACTATGTCGTCGAGTCAATTAACACTTTACCCATCCATTCATGTTGAAACTTTCTCATGTTCCGTGGTTTTACAACGCCTTGGTTTGACCATAGACCATACACGATCTATGGTTTGACGAGTTAAGATAGAGTAGCACAGCACATGTACTTTGCCTCGAACTCCGGAAACAGCTCTTTGTCAAACTGACAGACATCACTGAAAGTGACAGTACAGTGTATTCGATATGCTTTATAGTCATTGACTTCGCAAAGCAGTAAATGCAAGCCCTGAAGCCAAGAATTTTTATAGTCCCATTTATTAAATTAAGAACATGAGGAACCAGTACAAGTTTGTAAGCGATGGGGCGAATCTTTAACTTTTGTTAATTACTGTTTTTCTGTCTATGTCACGCGTAGTGGCTTCTGTGGGAACATCTCCTTAGTCGAGGTCTGGACTCAATGAAGGTGATAGATTGTTTTTAAAATGAGCCTTGAGGTGACAGAGTTTTAAGTCAGAGGGAGAAAAAGACTACGCAAGTGGTTGGTGAGTCAGTCGGTTGGGAAACGAACAGGTTGGTCTTGGTAATACATACTGAGTTTACGCCTCCAGAAATCTCTATTTGTACAGATGTACACATGCATCTCTGGGTCTTTTTTTTCACATGCATTAACTGTGTATTCAAGGCGTACAGTTCTAGAATGGAGCAAATCCAGTCCAAAACTAATTGCTTACTTTAGCAATGCCCCAGGCGAACACACCAAAGTCTCAATAAAGCCATACTTTTCTAAGACCCGGGTTGAAAACAAAGATGCCTTTGATCAGAATGAAGGTGTGTGAGAGATGTTGACTAAAGTACAACACAGGGTATTGATACAGGCTGCCAATGACAGATTATTCTGTTACATTGAAATACTATGTTCTTGTTATTTCTATTTTTATTATGTCTTAATAATCAACCTACGTGGCTTCGTTATTGGTCACCGTGCCAAGAAACAGTCGACCAGTCCCTCCCCACTTCACCTTATGCACTTACAAAAAGCCCTCCTTTTTGCGCGTAGTCTTGTCATTTCGCTGTAAAGGCAACAGTTGCAGAGACAAAGACTGCTTTGCAAGCCTTTAGCTGTGATTATAGACGAACAATTGCTTCAAACTTGTCAAGAATTCCTGCTCAACAGCACATGAAACTTTAATTATGTTTAATGGCAAGTGAACTCAACCAATCAGCGAGCGTGTCTCAACTCCTCCAAACACTCCGCACTTACAGTGCGTTAGACACTACTAGTATACCCTGTACTGAGTGTACACATATATACCTATACTCGCTCGCTCGCCACCATCATAAACACCATCTCTATGCTTCTCACACCCGATGATTTGGCAGTAGCATTCAAATCAAATCGCATGGTACTTTAATGTAATGTGTTCTCCAACACAGCTATATATATATTTACAGAGGTTTGACGGGAGTTTTTAACTAACTGAGAAATATCTTGGACTTGGAAGAAAACTGTATATGCTGCTTTGTGGAATTGGAATTGGAATCGGAGTCAGAGGTGAAGAGCATGGCTAGGCATGTAGTAATTATACTTGTTATTCTAACAACGTTACAACGTATCAGTGACGGACAAACCTGGTGGTAAGTCGAAACGTGTTTAAATATAATATAGCACCGCATTGTTTTATCCGTATTTCCCTGATCAACAGCGTACTACATTTACTGGTATTGTTCCCGACCTATTCTCTATTCAAGTGTCTTAGACATATCGTTTTAATAAGCTCACACCGTGTCTATTCTTTTGGCACTGCAGGCAGCTGGGGCTACAACCTCAGCTCTTTGAGTCGTGGAGTAAAATCGGCATAATTAGCTCCTCGATACACTCCCAATGTAATGAATTGACTGGGCTTTCGGAAGGACAAGTAAAACTGTGCCAATTGTATCAGGACCATATGAAGTCTATAAGTAACGGAGCTAAAACAGGTATTGATGAATGCCAAAACCAATTCAGTAAACGTAGGTGGAATTGCAGTACGGTTGATGACCAAACCGTGTTTGGACGCGTCATGTCAATCGGTGAGTACTTCAGTTTGACCATATTTACTTATTGACACTGTGATTATTCATCTAGAAACAAATTGTTAAGTACTTCACAAATTGCTACTA
Organism: Glandiceps talaboti; assembly: GCF_964340395.1. Taxonomy (NCBI): domain Eukaryota; kingdom Metazoa; phylum Hemichordata; class Enteropneusta; family Spengelidae; genus Glandiceps; species Glandiceps talaboti. The sequence goes on along the minus strand of NC_135549.1, from coordinate 7,290,005 downwards.
CCTCGGTTCTGATATCATTACTAATTGTTTGACGAGTTTACTGCTGTGAGATAGATATAGCCATTCCCTGGTTTTACCAACACCATATAAATATATATTATATTAGCACGCACTCAAGTTGATGGACACTGTCACTGACCTATCAGTAACTAGAAACAAAATAAGTCTGTGAGTCAACAAAGGAAAATATTTGAATGGTATGATAAAATGGAGATTTAGATTTAGATCTCCTGGTAGTGATATTTGATTAACAAGTAGTATAGACAAAGGATATAGGAGGTGTGAGACCTGGTTTACCAATACCATATAAATATACATTATATTATATTACATTCAATATTACAAACTGCAGTTTAGTTGTGAACGGGAAACTATGCATACGATTGAACTCATGACTATGATGCAATTGTCAACATAGGCTTTTCATTTGTTAGTCCGGACAAACTCTACCATTTACTCAAGTACTTGTATCTTTTCTTCCACCATGTTTGCGTGCATTTATGAATGGAACAAAGCAATAGAGGTAGGACTGGTAGATACATGATTTTGTTGCTTGCATAGTCCAACTGACACAATCACACATTCAGCGTGGATCGCCTACTATACAGTGTTACATTAGGAAACACACACATTTTAAGAGCAACAACAAGTGATCGGCATGATCGAAGTGGCCGGCATGACAAGTTCTCTAGGGCAAACACACACACGTTCACGATATATTGGTCCGCGGATGATTTGTAGGGCAACATTTCACGGATAGTAGTAGTAAATCAAACAGGGTCGCGTTATATTGCAATCACAAGTAAAAGCCATTGAAGGTTCACCCGACCACTTTGCCTTCCTCTGGGTGCTTTCAACAACGGACCCAGTCTTCCAATTTCATTTTAGACGCGTTTCTTTGAAATGTTAAAAATATGTGTCTATTATATTAAATGTCGTCTTTGTACATGCCAGTGTAGTATATAGTAGTTGTGAACAATGGAGACATAATGTTAATTCTTTCAGACTCACTATCGTTGATACCAATACTTAAGAAACTCCCGTTGGGACATCTCTTAGGACAAATAGATAAGTAGCCTTGAAAGACGTCTCACATCAAGGCATCCAGTGTACACTGTTTCCAAAATATTTCATTGAAACTCACATGAAACCACAGATTGTCTGTTTTCATTAATACAAAATACACTTACTTTGGGTTATTGTAATTTTATTATTAAGTGACGCCAGTTACTTTGGAAAGAAAAGAATAACTTTCGCCTGCTAGAAGATCGCTATTGTGAAAAGATCAGTGGCGTGCAGCCAAACCATTACATGTATTTTTGAAAGTTATATGATGACACACATTGCGTGTACTAGTAATCAATATATTTACCTGCTCTTCTTTCTCAGCAAGTCGAGAGGCGGCATTTTTCTATGCGATATCATCGGCTGGAGTTGTGCACTCCATCAGTCGATCCTGTCGGGAAGGAGAACTCGCTAACTGTGGTTGTAGTCGAGCAGACAGACCCGCTGATCTTCATCAGGAATGGGTTTGGGGTGGATGCGGGGATAACTTGGATTATGGATATAGATTTGCCAGGGAATTCGTAGATATTAGGGAAAAGGAAAAGAATCCACCTAGAGGATCAGACGCACAAGGAAAGATGTATATGAATCTCCATAATAACCAAGCAGGACGAATGGTAAGAACTTTCTCTTCAAATATTTAGAATAGCCCCGAGCGGATAACATGTCACCATCGAATACCTCGGTCAAGGGTTTCTTCCCACTATCTTAATTGCTCAGTTTATTTGTTTATTTATTCTACTACCATGAAATTTATGTTGAGGTTGACAATAAACTCACATGTAAAATTTAGAGACACCGGATTATCAAATACGTTATTGCAGTTGTATCATATACAAGGGGGACGTGGTATTCACTAGAACTGGTTTGTAATGGTGCAATATGAATGAAGTGATGAAAGCTGGGACGTTGGTATCTGGTCAGTCTGCTATGGCAGTCTACGAGGGTGGCACGTTTTCTGTTTATTTCATCCAAGTCAATAGACCATCAATCTCCAACACTAATAACTGTACGGCTTGTACGTCAGCTAGGAGGTGACCTTTCCTCACTCACATGAAATATGTTCATCATCAATTTTACAGCGAATGACAAGTCTGCTATGAGGTTCTAGGGACCGGGAAAGTATCCATTGTAAACAAGCACGTCATATTACGATTACGTTACATTTGTAGATACATGCGAAAATACAAATGCCACAAAACATAAAGGTAAGCGTCGCAGTTGCCGCTGTCATTGTCCGTGAGGTTATTGGTTGATATTTGACGGAATTAACACAGAAGGATAGTTTGTCTTATTGTGCTTTATAAGTAAGTTGTGATTTCATACGCCATAATCATGACGCAATGGGAAAACTGATACACATATCGCGGTCGTCCACGTTGGGAACTGTGAGTTTACTTTGTAACAGAGAAAATGGACTTTCCTTGTTGCTCAATAACTAAAAGATCATTAATAACCACAAAACGTGACATGTCTAAAGCATCCCAGTCAAATAAACAAACGTCGGCGATGTTGTAAGAAGTTGTGAAAGTAACCAACGAAGAATGATGGCCACTAAAGCAGAATTTCACACTGCCCCAGGAAAAATACTAGAGTGGTTGCTAGGTAACGGGACTGTCGGATGACAAGATGGCGTGTCACATAAGGTCACCATCTGGTTCACGCGAAGCGTTAGACATGTGACAAATTAAATACTCAAGCAATCGTTATGATGTCTTCATCGGAATCTGTACGAAAGTTTTAATTCTACCTTCCAATTTCCAGTTTCTTTTGTTTCACTGTGCGTCAAATAACTGCGGATTATATGTCGTGTTCTGTTCACAACTGTTTACATTGAAATAGATTTTACTTTTTTAAAAACAAATTAGTGGCATATATTCTGATTTCAACGTGGACTTCTCTCGATGACAGTACCTTAACTACATGTAATATTTTCTTTACTTCAATCTTTTCAAACTAATATTAAATCACGAATAATACCTTTTGATAGTTGCATGGAGGTTACTCTCACTTAATTGACTGTTACTTTACGAACTGAAATTTGGCATTTATTCGCATTTGCTTGAATTTCCGTTTCATTCATTAATTCATCCACTCAGTGAAATCAAAAGCAGGCCATTAACTAACACCAGTGTGAAAATAACAATTGGAGTAGTTCCCCACCGTATTACTTCGGACACCGACAAAGGAAACTTGTTGCAACAACGAGAAAAGAACACTGTTTATTCGGCGCGCAATGGGAAAGGAAAAGAAATGTTATGATTGAAAGCTTAGATTGCAATTTACAAGGTGATTGCAAATAGTAAAATAGTGCGGTGAGCAAGTTTCTTTGTTAGAGGCATTCCATACTAACAGTTGTATTCTTGTTTGCCATGGCTGCGGAGAAGAACTAGCAGGCCAACAGTGTCAATTCACTTGTAAATGAAACCACTCGCTTTCTATGCCTTAATGCTGGCCACTATCTCAAAGATTTTCAATGTATAACAAGTAGTGGTAATTGCAGAGCAACTGTACACAACTAAACTTAACATAAACCCATCAATACTATTTGATGCCTTTTAAAGAACCGACCCGTACACTCAATTACTTCGTACACTCAACGCTTGTATTTCTCTCTTCGTGCTAGTTTGCGTTATGTACAAACCAACCACACAAGTTGTATAATGAACCTACCATCCTCTCCAATTGATGACGAATACTTTCGTCTTCATCAATATCCAAGGAGTTAACATTGTACAGACATGGTATCTCCTGAAATGTAAACAACCGTTACCAAGATTGAATTAATACAGTATAATAGTCAAATTATTGTGCTGTGCATATAATACCCTTATTTGGTAAAAATAGATTTTAAGATGTAACTTCTTAGTCAAGAAAATGACAACGAACTTTCCCCGTCTGATGGAATGGCTTTCTCGTGAGAAATTACCCCATGTTATGTTTCCGTCTTTCCGTCGTGTAAATTTCAATGCATACTTTGTACCGGTTCACCCCAAAGTAACAATGCCGTGTTTTATGTCCGATCTCCGTCGACATCACATCACCGAAGGAGAATTTGGAAAATTAGATGTTTTTAACACCGGCCTAAAAATACTTGGGATGCCTACCGTAACATTGTACTTTTACAAATAACAATGTAAACCTGAATGCGTAATACTAGTAGTTTTACCGTCCAGTTAGTCCCTATTTGTGATGAAATGTGCACTTTGATTGGTCACTGAGAACCTCTCGTTGCAAAACACAGGACGACAAATTCAGAGATAAGCGAAAAAAAAAATGAAATGAAGTGTCACTTTCAGGAGAGACTGTTTATGAAGGGAGGGCGTTTTTTAAAAGACGATCTAGTCAAGGACCTGTCCGTGTATGAACTCAAATAGACACGTTTAACAGAGTGATTTGTGAAATAGTGGTGTCATTACGAAACATGATATTTCAATTTTCCCAGGTTTGGCAAGAGACAGGAATTTCAAGTAATCCCTCAGTGTATTAGTGGACCAGGATTAGTGGTTACGCTGGCTTCTTAAAAAGCAATCACATCTCGTGGTAACTTACATAGTAGTGTATACAGTATTGCCATGTGCACCTTCGTGTTGCTGTCGTCAGCAGCACTTGAGTTGTGGTGTTTATCGGGTTTGATGTTTCCACTCAAGAAAGTCATAAAGGGGTACAGCTGTTCTCGCCATCTCCAATTCATCAGTCATAACTTCCAACCAGATTCTAATGTACTTGTAAAAGCGTGTGCCTCTGACCTGGGATCACGGGCTAGCGTCATGATTATTGGAGCTCTCTCAAACTCTGTTACATTACTTTGACAAGCGTGAATTGATACTGTTATAGCATTGAATCTTGTGTAGAAAATTGACAAGTAACGTTATTCCTGTGAGATGTCATAGCCATGCTGTATATCACTCAGTTCCACTTGATTCCAACAGCTTTCTTGTATGAATTAGTGGTACTGCACGTTTTCAACAACGTCAAGTTTAGGTTTGAAGACATTCGGATTTGATGAATATAGGCCCTATATGTATTTAGTATTTAATATAATGTGACAGAGAACCGTTTACTTTGGTACTACAACGTATTTAAAAACAGTTGAAATTTTAATATGTCAGCGTGTTACACTGTAATACTTCCACCCTGACCCGGTTCCCTTCTCCCTTATCTGTCGTATTGGTACACACACAAATCCACATTGTGTCTATGTATATGTATAAACACACATACATATATATCTACCTTTGAATACGCACACACACACACACACACACACACACACACACACACACATACATAAATACATACATACATACATGCATGCATGCATGCATGCATACATACATACATACATACATACATACATACATACATACATACATACATACATACATACATACATACATTATAATATGAGTTGACTCCATCCGTTTATTATTCCTCGACCCAAGTTCATTTGTTGTGACACAAACTTTAATAAACCGTCTTGGTTCTCACTCATCACCTGGCCATCGAAATTCCATGATAGTAAAGAATACGGCCCGATCGTGATGAATGAAAGCGGAAAAAAGGATGAACTGTGAAATGGAATTTGACAGTGCATATTTTCTACACGTAAATTACCATCATAAACTATATGAGGACGTTTTGTAACTTCCTGGCGTGTTAGTTTGTTTGTTATGTGCCCTGTTGACCATGGTGATGACCTTGGTTTACATCTATACGACAGGAACATTAACAAAAATAAGAAAAACAGAGGCAAACGATATTCAATTAATCACTCTAAGAAATTATTTACATGTATACTGTTTTATATTTTGATTGAAATTATTCATCCAATTAACAATTATTCTAGAGGTATACATTATAACACATGTTGAAAAGATAAATGGTTTAAATGTAGGAAGAATTTTTTTCCGGCCATCGCGTCCTTTCGATCACAGAAAACGAACACGTGTTTTAAACAACCAATTCTGCCAAGGGCAAATTTCCTGACTTCGGGTAAATACACTTAACTTTTATTTTGTTTGAGTCTGGTCATAGGGATTAACTCCATCGCTAAATTACCTCTATCTATTCGTGACCTCCCACTTTTTTAAAAACAACTAAAAAAAAAGTCGCGTATACGCCTCAGTTTGTCCGAACCGGAGTTGGAAGTTTTTTTTACCACAGAGAAAACGTCATCATCTTACACGCAACTTTAGACGAAAGAAAGCCACGAATCGTAGGCGTATGTGATCTAATTAGTGTAATGCTGGTTTCAGAAGTCAGGTCAAACATTATCACCAGCCACACACTATGAAATTCCATCACTCAATACATGGAATTCCGCCCTCTAGACATGGAAGGCCAGTAGTCACATTGACAAAAATTCACAGCTGTCTTAATCCTTGCATATTTTCCATGTGTCTCTTCTCCCCATTGAACCCACTTTTAGGTTTTATTGTATATCGTGAATATTTTCATGAAACCTCGAAACAATTCGGTAAAGGTTTCACATGCCATTTGACGTATACATCTCTCTCCTCATTCGTTGTGTCAAGACAAATTATTCAGACAGTTTTGAAACAGAATTGTCTGAAATATACAGTATACTACTAAAGTTTATTTGGGTGTATGTTTCACTACTACGAAAATTCACACCATTGGTCAACTAACCCTAGTAGGGAAAATTAAAATATGAGTATTACATGCTAATTAAAATTCTATCGTAATAAAAAATAAAGATTTTTCATATCGTGTATGGTTCAATATTGAAAGTACCGTCATCTAAAACTTACACATGCAAGTTTAACACAGAGATGTAATGAAGTTAAACTTAGCTCTGAAATTGTACATGGCAAGAAACCGACAAGTCAGATAATCATGATAATGACTCCAATGTATCACACGGTTGTTTGTTAGATGTTTAAATTTTAGTTGAGAAGCTTTATACAAGGACATTGGAATGAAAAATGGGTGTGAAGCAAGGGTATTAACCCTACATTACTTGAAGACGCAGTAAGATACTTTAATACGGCAACTGATAGCTTCATCTAAAGTGATTTGTAAGCTCTAGCGATATATTATAGAAAAGTGGTGTCATTTATTAGCAGTTCTTTGACATAAGACCCCCTTCAGTGTTATGTCAGACATTTTAGCGTAAAAGGCAGTCACAAATTCGAGTATTTCATAGTGACATACTCAGACTTGATTGTTGGGAACGAAAGTGACGAATTTGAAGGAAGTGAAATACATTCTTTGGGCAAATAAGTGTTTCTTTTTTGTAATCTCCTTCAGTTTACGGCCACACCCTGCGTTGTTGTCAACTGTGGATCATACGGCTACCTCTCTTTTCAAAACACTGCCTGTCAACATCATTGACAGAGGCCATATACTCCGACCCCTAAATTGATCAAAACATTATTTCCATTTTTGTGTAGGAGTTTATGCATTGATGGGTGTCAGAAAAGAGAGGAACCAAGACAGACAAAACGAGTTATCTTACAGACGATATATATAATGTACCATTTCACGTGACATGTACAAGTATGCAAAACACTGAGTTGTGTTGTCTTACGTCATCATAGCTCCATGATCAAATAGGCCAGTGGTTTTCCAAATAAGTTAGTTGTCGAATTTCCTTACAGTGTTGATGTAATACAAGTATATTCAGATAAAGATGGTTATGACAATGAAATCCTCACAAAACAGTCTACTTAGTTTCTCACCGTATTCATAGAATACATGTACCTGTGAAAAGGCGAAAAGATAAACCAAAGTAGCTCTAACTTTTAGCGCAGTTCTTGTCATTATTCCGTTGTTTTAAATTGTAACATAGCCTGTTTACATCACGATCTGTGTTTTATTTCGCTGTCTCTTTAACCGGTCAGTGTGAGACAGCAAAGAAAACTCAGGCTAATAGTACCTAAAATACATGTCATTAGGGAGGCTTCCGTAATTACAAGGGGAGGGCCGGGGGAAATCAAGCTCAGTCTCTTACAAAATATAACCCTCACCCTAGTCCGCTGTGCTAAAAAAGTGACGCTCCCTCGATTCCTTTCTCTAAAATATGACTCACCCCCCCCCGTTCAAATATTCAATGAAAAAACAGTTTTAACACCGCCTGTCTGTGGCGTAGATGCTAGAGTCTCAAGATTAGTAGTCAGGAGGTCCTGGGTTCGAATCCCACCAGCGACAGGGTATTTTTCTGTAGTTAATTCACTGTATTTGTTAATATGTTACTTTACAATGGTGACAGTTGTGGGATGGGGTAGCAGTAGGATTTGGAACTGGTGGCAGCGGTGGGATATGCCAAAATCACAAAATAGATTTAAAAAATGAGTCAAAGTAAAATGTGACCCACCCTAATTTCCATTTTCTAATTTCCATCTTCTTAAAAAATTGACCACCCCCAACGCAATTCCCCGGCCCTCCCCCCCTGTAATTACTGAAGGCTACATTACACTGAGCTCGAGCTGCTTGCACAAAACGGTTTCATCTTTTCCTTATCTGTGAAATCTAAATTGTAAACTATGGATATATACAACACTAGTGTTGGGTCATTTCTCGACATTTAAGTAAAAAAACGAGGATTTATTGACCAGTAAGACACTGATGCTGTAGTTTTAAACAGCAGAAGTTCGATTGTATTTTTACAGGTGGTATAAAAAAAGTGTACGGTTGACGACCACTGGAGCCAAAGGTTTGTGTATTTTGAAGATAACAAAGTTAAAGTACAGGGATCAGAGATACGTATGTGCACCGCATGCAGCAAGATGTTTACAAAATCTGATACTTTAAAAAAAAAACTAGAGCGTGCGCATTTACATGGAATGTTTTGTGAAATGTTGGCTGGAAAAAAAGCTTACAGCTGATTGAAATCAAACACTTAAATGTACTCGCTATAAGGAGAGTCGTTTGGGAGAAGTTAACGAAAGATATGACACGAGGGGGTGGCAGTATTAGTTACCATATGCAACGCATGGGGTTACCAAAAGTAACATCGAATCCATCACTGTCTAAAACGAATGGCTAACACTCCTCTCGACTACATAGAAATCATCACCTCAAATACCACCAGCTTAACCGAACAGTGTCTCCATTCTCAAATGTCAAATATATATATTACGTATTCTAAACATTTGTTTCCATTAGGTAAACGATCATGAAAGTTATACATCGTTTCGAAATTCAAAGGTTTTCATCAAGCGATTCAAGGTGTGACGTCACGTGTCATTGAGTTATGTGGATACTGAAAACATTTAAGAAAATATGAGAAGTTTGCAAATGGCGGTGTGATGTCAATCTTCATTGAATGGTCTATAGATTTCAAAAATGTAGATTTCATTTAATTGCCGTGGTCGTCATGCATGACTATTAAATAATTAATTATCGTTTGTTCTTTTCAGGGTATACCCCCCTACTCACATATGTATTTCAGATTTCAGTACACTCCAAACCGGAGACATCTGCTATCCTTAAACGATTGTTTATAAGGAGGTACGAATTGTAGATATTTGCAGGACCCACGGCAGTTTGTCCCTGTGTTTATACAGTCAACTGACATGTTTTCAAGCCACTGAGCAAAATTCATTTAGTCTAATCCTTTTTGTCCCCTACAAATGAGCTGGGCTGAGAGACGAGGGAGAAAATTGGATAGATTAATGTTCTTTTGAGAGACTTTGAAATCGGAGATGTTTCATTGTTCAATTATGTCCGGACTATCAATGCCAATCCAAGTTACCTTACAAAACTTCGCTTTGCGTTTGTAATGGCGCGACAATTTTGTTGCCGACATTCAGCTTAAAATTCAAACGAAGGCTGCAAACAATATGAATTTCTCTCCTTTAGGAAAAAAATGGACCAGTGCCGCATCGCTTTTGGAGGAAATCTTATTGGAATGTTATCTTGTTTCCATGGTTATGAACTCAGAAGCACTTATCGTACATTTCCACATCACATCCTTTTATAGCAACCAAGTTAATAACAATACATTAAGAAGGAACATCCCGGGGCAATGGCGTCAGAAGTCCCTTAAAAAACGTTGTTAGCTGAAATCTACGACATCAACAGCTATAAGGGTTAAATTAAGTGGCACTCAAGTAGGTTGGAAAGTTCTAGCAAAAGTGCGGCTACTAGGTTAGTATAGTTATCCCCTGCCTGCCTCACCTTGGTGACCAGATATTGAACTAGTTTGGCGACAACTTTCATCCCAAAATTGTGAAGTAGTATGTCAACATAATAAATCACGTAAAACATCCAACTGTTTGTTTAGATGATCAATTGTTTATTTCTTGTTACCATCCTTTTTTTTCAGATTGTGCGACATTTAGCCGGAGTACTATGCAAATGTCACGGTGTTTCGGGTTCTTGTAGTATGAAAACGTGCTGGGTGGAATTAGCTGATTTCCAAGATGTCGGTACACGTCTTAAAGAGAAATACGACGGTGCTGCCGAGGTGAAGCTTACGAGAAAGGGTAAATTAGAATTATTGGATAAAAGATTCAATGACCCATCGGCAACGGATCTTCTTTATTTGCAAAATTCACCCGATTATTGCATTCGTAATCTTCGTACAGGATCACTTGGAACACAGGGGCGGTTTTGTAACAAGACTTCTATGGGAATGGATGGATGCAATTTAATGTGCTGCGGACGAGGTTATAACACGTATCAAAAAGAAGTGATTGAAAGATGCCATTGTAAATTCCATTGGTGTTGTTTCGTGAAATGTAAGAAATGTCGAAAAATTGTCGATATTAATGTGTGTAAATGATTGTGAGCCCACGGTGAAAGGCACGTACATGCTGTAATGATATGCTGGAAACATTGTTACCAGGTCGACGGTCAAATCAAGAATTTCCTATAATATAATTGACTGAGTGGACGAAAAACACAAATTTAAACTTGGTGAATATGTATGTAACAAGACGAAGTTGGCTCCAGCAAGGGCAGATAGTCCCACGGACTGCCCTCATGCGGCCATGTGCCATAGAGCTGTAGTCTCCAATTTTTTTCAGCCAGTTGCCGCAAACCAAAACTATGTACGGTAGCAGATACATGAACATTAACAGTTTGAACAACATACCGGGATTATAAAAGACTTTGGGTGAAACTCCCTCCAATTTCCATTCCACGGTCCAAGCTCCAACTCAAGTGTGCACACTATATTGTAAACATTTCTAATACTCTATTTAAGACTCATTTTGCCCCCGAACTCTATCAAAGTTACCCAGTTTCGATGGTTTACTTTTGGTGAATAATCACTTAAATCCCTGACACGGACAGAAAGATAAATACTCTATGTAATCAACCTTATGTTTCAGATAATCACTGGCTTTTTTCAAAAAAGGGAAAACATTTTATTATTTAAGAGTGACTAGAAACTCGACGACTGGTTACAACGTGACGTTAAAACAGAGGGATGGGTCACGTGTGTGATGTCACTGCACGTGATATGCGTCTCTGTTCATTTAAAGGGTTGTAATATATTGTGACGTTATTTTTGAGATTCTTTTATATATTTTTAATGTTTCATTCAAACAGTTTAATAGTGTTGTTTACTTCAATCATAGAAAGTGCTTTACTGCTGATTTCTGGAAGGAATAGATTCTGTTTTTAGTTTACAGGAAGCATCCACAGTCGACAAAATTCGCAAAACAGTGGATTGGTTTTTCTGCCAATGGTATCATTTGAAAAATAATACAAACTACACGTTTTGATTTACGGATATATATTCATCACCATGGCTGATAGCATTTTTGCTTTCACTTTAGCAGATCTATGGGGAACCAAACCTGAATTTCGTTACTTTTTTTCTAAATTGCTATAAAAGATACGAACTACACATATATAGGTTATTATTAGATGCCCCTTTTACGACTGTAGATAGTGTACATAAATGGCATACTATGTGCTTCTGACTGGCGACAAAGAGGAGAAAGGAAATCCAACAGCAGCGTACGGCGTGACTACTATGTGTTATATACATACATTCAGATACGATGACTGTTACTATGGTGATCTGTTTCTGGTTAATCCTGCTTATTAGTGTAGTACTGCGTGTGCCTCCAAATCAAATCAATAAACGTATTCAACAAATAAAGATTCGATAGATGTTTATAACAACTGACACAGTATTCCATACGTGTAATTTGGTGTAAGGCGACAAAGCTAAAGAGACGCTAAGGAAGTAATAATGATTTGATGTTGATGATGATTATCTGGTGATCGAACACATTTCACTAACACCTTCCCTACGTTATGAATGTACTTTCAGACGAATAGAGCCTGTACATAATTGAGCGAAATTTTAATGTATTAGTAAAAGTGTATCAACAAACTTGAATCAGAGGCTGGGCAACACCAAATTTCTTGAAACTGCTCTTATTCACTGGAACACCACGTTTCGATTTAATAGCTTGCCAGCCAAATTGTTTGTTTGTGTGTGTGTGTGTGTGTGTGTGTGTGTGTGTGTGTGTGTGTGTGTGTGTGTGTGTGTGTTGGGGGTACGTACGTATGTGCTGGTGAATCGCATGTAAATGAGAGTGAGTGATTCAGTGAGTGAGTGAGTGAGTGAGTGAGTGAGTGGGTAACTGAGTGATTCAGTGAGTGAGTGAGTGAGTGAGTGAGTGAGTGAGTGAGTGAGTGAGTGAGTGAGTGAGTGGGCGGTTGAAGGATAATGAATTAATGACTTTAATGGAATGAAAGCGTGACGAGTTAGATTTTGAGTCAGTCGTTCAGATAGTGGGGGGGGGGGGGCTGAGCGAGTGAACGAGGGAGTGAGTGATTGAATCGATCAGTCAGTCAGTCAGTCAGTCAGTCAGAGTGAAATTATGTGCACAGTCCCTCTATCACCAGACTAATTCCAAACTGGTACAGTATTACATATTAAAAACTTCATGAAGTTTTAAAAAATATATGTAATACTTTACCAGTTTGGAACTAGACTACTCACACACACACACACACACACACACACACACACACACACACACACACACACACGCACATACACACACACAAACACATACACACACAGATATATATATATATATATATATATATATATATATATATATATATATATATATATATATATATATATATATATAGTTTTGGTAGTACTGGAACTCTTTCTTGGGTGTTACACCCAAGAAAGAGTTCCAGTACTACCAAAACTATTACGCTCTGCCACTGCGGTATAGAACACTGTCTTAGCAGATTGATACTCACCGAGTTATATATATATATATATATATATATATATATATATATATATATATATATATATATATATATATATATATATATATATATATATATATATATATATATATATATATATATATATATATATATATATATATATGATAGGACAGTGAGACGTAGGTGATAATGGAAGAAACAGAAGAGTGAGATAAACCATAGACAGTTGTGGAGAATATAATTATATTGATATACATAATTATCGTAGGAAGAAGGCAAGTCAGTCAAAGGCAGGGGGGGGGTCAATACAATACCAGAAAGATTCACTTTCATCCAATAATCATTTCTTATAACAGGAAACACGTCTAGATGTCAACCTAAAGTCATGTTTATCAATGACCACATCCTTTCCTCTGCCACATCCTTTCCTATGTTATTGCAGTTGCTGTTGACACTACAGACCGCTAGAATCCACTCAGAAAAGTTGCAGAACTGAAGTCGCTGAACAGATGAAAAGTACTTCTGTCAGCACAGCCAAAGTGTAAGCAATAACTTAACCCTACAAATTTACATAAACACCCACAAAGAACTATACATTTAATATGTATATGTCCATATATGCATATATATATACTGCTTGATCAAACCTGAGATCCTTTCGACCTTCACCATTTACCTTTGTAATGTTAGAGGGCGCTCACACTTATTTTCACGAAACTATTCAAGCAAATACATGCACGTACGCGTGCATGCATCGGTACACACACACACACACACACATCCATCCATCCACCCATCCATCCACCCACACACACACCCACACCCCCACACACACAATACATACATACATACATATACACACACGTACGTACGTACGTACGTACATACATACATACATACACACACATACATATATACATATATACATACATACATACATACATACATACATACATACATACATACATACATACATACATACATACATACATACATACATACATACATACATACGATACCGACGGCTTCAAAGGACTGGGATTAAAGAAATTTGACCTCATTATATATAAAATATCACGTTATTTTACCAGGATAAATCGATTGTGCTGTGATGTTAAATGTAAAGAAGAGATATGAACACGACATAGTCTTCGGTATGTGGACCGTTTGCCAGTGTATATATACTAGTAACAACGACGATTCTATAATCTGCACCGATGCCATCATAGATATCTTGATGAAGATCGCCCTCATCGTTCACGATACGTCCATTTCAAGCCTAATAGTATGGGACCAGATGTGAATGCATCCCGTGGACAGTTATCACAAGATTAGCAAATGAAGATTACTTGATTTCACTCAGAGATATGGAGGACTGGCATTTAATATAGGTGAACCGTCCAAAGAGAATAACATAGAGTGAACATGCAAAGACTATTTATAAATATCTGACACAAGTGTCAAATACATGTACAGAAATATCAAATGTTCTGTAGTTTCAAATAATTGATGAGGGTATGTTAGTTGCATTATTACCAAAGTAGGTCTAGTAAGTTCATATTTTTGCAGTTACTGTTACAAAAAAACCCCCAAAAAAACATGCTAGCAAGCAAACACATAAACACATGTACAGGCCAACAACAACAACAACAACAACAACAACAACAACAACAACAACAACAACAACACCTAAAATATATTGAACACATATTGCCTGGCCATGAGGGCTATAGCACCCGTTTATTACACCCGAGGGACTGTGAGTTACCAGAATCACATGCTATTTCCCGAGGCCAAAGGCCGAGGGAAATAGCATGTGATTCTGGTAACTCACAGTCACGAGGGGGTAATGAACGGGTGCTATAGCCCGAATATAGGCCAGGCAATATGTGTTTTATAATATACCTCATGCTGTGAACTCGCGGTGGCAGACGACATCGTCAGAAGCTCCCATTTTGACCTGCTGTGAACGCGCGGTGGTCACGTGACCATGTAAAAATTGATGGGACTATTTCCCCAAGGGAAGTAGTCATTCTATTTTCCTATCACGTGACTGATTCTAGCGAATCATGGCACAGCATTATCACTAGGTATATTATAAATATAACTATGTTGACTCGCATAATGCGAATATGAATATGTCGATAGCTTCACACTCGGGGCAAGATGCAGTGCCTTCTTGAAGTGACAAAGGGTAATGTGAAAGCTGAATCTGTTAATTGAAATTTCTTATTAGTATCGCACAGTATATTTACCGAAGCAGGCAAACATATACAATTACTTTCATTAATCTATTTACTAAATTACGTGTATTTTCAAGCCTTAGTTCTCAAGAGATTGCTTCACGATCAAAACTCATTATCTGTGCAAATGAACATTAATATGTATATGTTTTGTACCAATATCTAATTAGTACTTGTAATTACCATAACATATACGTGTGGCAATTTTCGATTAGAACAGTATTTTTTGAGATAACACAAATAACATACATACATACATACATACATACATACATACAGACAGACAGACAGACAGACAGACAGACAGACAGACAGACACAGACGGACGGACGACAGACACCTCCCCTTACGGGAGGTAAAAATAAAACAGTTGTACAAAGATGTGCATTCGTATTCCTGTGCACCATACATCTTGATACAAAGACATCGTAACTTCAAAACGGAGTTACATGTATTTATAATTTGATTAAAGAAATGACAATCATCAAACGACAATGTAATGATACATCAGCGTTGCAAATCTAGTCTGGATACCAACATGGTATCGAATCATCTCTAACCCCTTAACTCTCTAAGAGAGATCTTAAGATTCAGCACTACACTATTGCAAATCCCAATTTCATTTCGAAAATCACATGGCGGGGGTTTCTCATTCGGTATATGTCAGTTCGAGTTCATTAAGGTAGGTATGTACTATATCATGGCTGACATCCCACGTGGAAAAATGTGCCATGCTACGCCAATTGTCTGTTAAATTGAAAACAAATGTATAGCCTGTCTGCCTACTGGTTGAATCTCCGCTCGGGTATAAGTGTCACAGATCCAGCTACTCGACAAACGTGTAAAAGAAACTTTCAATTCAACATTTCCTTGCTGACATTACGTTATAATATGTCATGAATGTAAATGCAAATATTTGAAGCTATAACTGGAGTATCTTACTTTTCTATCAGACAATCGACAATATATTAACTAAAAATTGTTAAAATATGAATAATTAGGCAATATACATTGTTAATGATGGCTTTTGCCATTTTACAGACTTTTGTATTCGTTTTATTCCTTTGTATTTTTACTTCTTGGTATTTTTAATGTATATATTGTATATTTTTATCTCGACACAGTGTGAGAAGAGCCTTTGGCTCAACAGTCTATCGAGTTTAAATAAAGTCAAATAATAATAACAATAATAATAATAAATAATAATATCTAACGAAACAGTCTCAAAAAACATTCCAATTGCAACTTTAAGTGACTTAAATTTTTTTTAGTATCTTCATCTTGTCTTTCCTTTATGGTGCATATGAAGCGATTTTAAGCCCGCCCCCCCCCCACCCATGTTGAAGTGGATACAGCTTATAAGCTATCACACATCACATGACGTAATCTGTACAATGTCATACAATAGAAGATCGTTTTTCGGTGTTTAATTTACCCATGTTGTCATGAATTGTAACGGTCACGTGACATTTGTTAATCAAAATTTCGAGTATGATCAACACAGACACTTGTGTCCCGAGATATTTTTTTCAAAATATGATAAAATATGGATAATAGTGATGTATTTTGGCCGACAATATGTGAAGGGGGTAAAATAACACGGGTTCCTAGGATCGGTGTATGGACTTACACGATCCTAGGAATCCGTGTTATTTTACCCCCTTCACACCTTATCAGCCAAAATACGTCAATAGTGTCAATATTTTATCATATTTTGAAATATATCTCGGGACACAAGTGTCTGTGTTGATCAATAAAATACGATGTTCTGTGAAGTTCTTGACCCCTTCGCAACCCGATTATATATTGCATAGTAACGCAGCAATAAATAAATATACAGGCCAGTGGAGACGGGTGTGCTGTGTTGTGTCACAGTGATAACTTTGGCTGGACAAACGTACGTACCTCGTCATGTCTTACACGTAACACTCTGCGGCAGTTCTTCAATATCACGGTGACATTGATTACCCACCCTATGTTCGTTAAGAAATCGTAAATAAACGAAACCTGAAAACTAATGATATTAACGATTAGCAATTAAACAAGGATTATATACTGATTGAAGCTCGTTTACGGAAGTGTGTTGTGGACGTGCTTCTTCAAGTAAAATACTTTATTGTAGGACAGCATAGACGTAGAACAATTTATTAACTACATACAAAATATTGAAAAAAAAGTGTTGCAAAAATTAAATGGCGGGAAAACAGTACCGAACACTTCCCGCCCAAATTTTTCGTAGTAAATCTTCATTTTTCTGCAAATTAAAACTGGGTGCATTTACAAAAGTTATCAAATTTTTGTTTAAAGTTGGCTGCATTTACAAAAATTACAAAAATTAAAAACGTGGTTGCATTTACAAAACTTATCATAACAATATTGTGTCCATATTTCATCGTATTAGCCTGGACGCCAGTTAGGCTAAATGAAACTTGAACAGAAAAGGTGAGTAAGTTAAACTCTATAAGGATCAGAGTATCTTAAATCTAAAAATCGAGTACCTTCAATGTGCTGGTAAATCTGCTTGTGTATACAACTTACAAGGGGAGGGTGGGTAATATCACTGAAGTGCGCCCTCAAGAGGTAGTGGCGTTCGAAAGATAACTTTCTTGAGAGTCGAGAACGAAGTATAGACCAAGCATCCCTGGAATATCCGCTGTAGCTTTTTATCTCTGTATAACACTCAGTCAAACTGCAAGATCTAGTGGAGAGACATTAATCCGTCATTGGGGAGGGGTATTAAGCGAAGATTGCATCAATACGTATTAAGCGCTAAAGGAGATAAATGGCCAATCCGTGATCTAATCCAGTTAATGAGAGGTAGAAACCGCAATATATGACAACAAGTATGACTCATCGATTGAGAAACAACTCCAAGTTTTCACTACCGAGAAATGGGAAGTATACACCAAGCATGTAACAGGTCTTACACGAAGTCAGTTGGAGATTCTACTTGATCCTCTTCGGGGTCAATTTTAAATATGATATACCGTATGTTCAAATACCCGTACAATACAATCTAAACCAAATCAAATAAGATAACATGTCAAGCACGGTATTGTCATCAGATCGTCTTATTTGAGCCCGTACGAGTAATTTTGAGAAATGACTCTTTCTACCCCCTTCCCCCAACAACAAATCTCGAAACGCATTTAGTTCTTTTAAAGTGTCCCTTTCTCGCTTCGATGTATCTCTCCTCCTCTCTTACCTTTTTATCTCAGTTTCAACCGCTCCATTTGCCATAATATTAGTTCAATCCATTCTTTGCTTCTACGAGCTCCCTTCCTCGACGGTCAGTTTCTTTCCATCGTTTCACAATTTTATACTCTTTAAAATTGTCGTTTATCTTCGGTTCTAATACAGTGAAGTTCCACGCCTTCCCCATTTTTCTTTGCCCACAGTCTAACTTGTTGTAATTTCCTCCCACCTACGTGTAACATTGTTGTGAGCGTTCGATATCCTCGTTCTCATTAATTTCTTACCTCTTGCCCTCCCCATTTTAGTTTGATCTCTTTTCCTACCTCCTATCCCTTTTCCTTTCATTTGCTAAATGCTTTCTCTTGAATGTCACAGTTCAAGTTTTCCAAGAGATGTACATGTATGTGTATAGATCTCTGACAAAAGTAAAGGATGCATTGCATAGAATGTTAATGTGTGTGTCAAGCTTTCATTTTCGTTATCGCACGCTGGGACACAAACCTCAAAACTCATTTACACTCTCCAAACTGGTTTCTATTTCTGCCTGTGATCATTATGTATGTTATCTTGTGGACTATGAGATTACAGAGAAAACACTGTTGATATCAAATACTACGGAAAGGTAAACGTCGAAGTTGTGTGCATTTGCTCTAATACAACTTTCTTTCGAATCGTTTTAAACATGGGCATACACACGTCAGGGCAGTTCGTGCCGTTTGCAGTACGTAGCTCCTACACATAGTTACTCAGACCTAATTATACGATATAGTTATCTTTCGAGGACCTAATTATACGATATAGTTATCTTTCGAGGACATCGTTTCATAGTACACAACTATCAAATATTGCATATGCACGTCTTTGTAACCAGTTAAGTGACTGACAAATCCATGACGGAGTTCCGTCATTGCGCTGGTATTTTTTTCACGCAATGTCCCGGATGGAGCGACAGTCGGAAATCAGCTTTTCCTTCACGGTTTCATTCTGAGAAGGCAAATGGTAGATTGAAGTTTTGATTCGCTCCTTTTTTGGTTTCCTATAACTCCATACCACGAAGTTTAAAGGTTTTTTTTCAGATAGCGGCCCAGATTGACAAGATTAACAGAAAACATGACATGAGCACAAAATAGCATTTTTTTAAGAATTAAAATTCCTGTGTGGTAAACATCCATGACCAACTACCGTTGCAGATAATCCTAAGTGTCAAGTTTTACGACCAGCGACCAGACAAAACTGGGTATCAGGGATGAGTCATACTGAATGACGTCACCACAACTACTACACATCCAAACAAATGGAGTGCGAGTGGTAACAAATCGATCACGATCCGAACCAAGCTAATGGGGAATTCTGAAGCTATCCAAAATGCTAAATTTTAACCGTTGTCACTGATTAATATATACTGCGTTGATGACAACTTAAGTTTAGATACAGACCATTGCGATACTAGATATCTAATTAATTCAATACAGTTTTTTATCTATGGTTTGTTACATCGACGTGGAAATGGAAATTTGCCACTTTTCCTCGTATCTCTGACTACAACACAATCTAGACGCTTGAGAACACGACTACCTGAACTGTCGAGATAGATTAGGCTAGTTGAGAAAGATTTCCGGATTCCTTACTTCAACATCGCCAGCTGGTTACACTGTAACACACGTAGCAAATACTTGCGTAGGCAATGTTCTATTTATTCAGGGTCCTTGTGCGTGGGAATCGTGATCTTGTACAAGTTGTTGCTACTATTATATACGATTAAATTATATAGATTCGAATCATTTCTATTATGCACAAAGACAAAGATTTTTAGTGTCGTGTGATGACGTTCAAGATAAAAATAGAAAACTCATGAATTCCCTAGGAAAATTTAAAGAAAGCATTCCGGGCAAAAATGCGATCGAGTAGCTTGGAGCAGCGGATTGCTGATTCTGACAGAGAGGGCGCCGTTTTAGTAATTAGATATCCCACATCACGTTTGCAAATTTTTGTCAACTTCAGCAAGATCTCGATATTTTGTTTGTGATATGTAATTGTCAAGCTTATTTGTCCACTTTGTTGTTATCATTTCATTTTGTTTGTGTTGTTGATAATCAGTGCTAAAATACTTAAGATTTCGTGAACAAACGGAATACTTAATAACCGAATTGGATGAAAGATACAAATATAATTATTAAGGTTGAATTAAACTGACAAACAAATAAATTGGCTGACAACGACCGGCATTGCAACAGGTAAAATATATACAATATTAGTCTAAACTTCCAAACAATGTTTACTGCTTACATTTACGTGAGTTTTTTTGGAACTAGGTGTTTTTAAATTTTGGTAAATCTGACACGTTTTAGACGAAAAAAATGAATCCTTATAAGAATGCAATGACCGCGTTTCGTGGTTAAATGCACCAGAAACGTCTTGTAATTAGATTGGTTGCGGTTTGAAGTGGCTTGTCCTATTTATAGTAAGATGAGTCAGGCTGCACGGCTATAAACTTGTTAAACACATCTCGACGTTCTCACATACGAAGTGTCCCCCAGAGAAACGTCGTAGGGCTCGTAAAGAGACACCCCGATTATGATGTCAGAAGATGGTGTGTTGACTACAATCAAGCTAGTTGCTACCGTGTTACATTTATCCAAAGGTTTATTAGAAAACCACTCGAATTCAATAAATGATAGAAAAAATCGAAATTTCTATGTCTCCACTCAGATGATGATTCATACCAACTTGCAACTTATTTAATGATGTAGACATCCAGTCACCACCATCGTTTATGCAACATAAAAACCAGGGACGCCGCAAGACCATGACAATTCAAAGTTTCCGACAGACTATCTAAACACGATTAATTGGAATGAGGTTGTCTTGAACTTGGTATCTGGTTTATTTATAATAAAAAACATGGGGTCATATAATGTGTGTCCTTGTCCTTGCTTGTAACACTGGGAAATTATATGGTTCACCTTCAGGCTATACGTAATATCTATGTATATATGTACCTATTCTGGAATCGTATCATTTTAACGAGAAACACTTCCTCTCTGTATTACCTTGAATTTCTATTTGTTATCCAATCCCATTCTGAAAGTTATCCATTCTGAGGCTAAATTATTGGTTTATTACATGTAAAATTGCTTCATCAGCAATGCACAAAGCTTCAATTTAGTAACACAGTTTCAGTCAAAAGACATAAAAAAATTATCTTGCTTAAAACGGAGATTTTATGATAATTGGCGATTCTAAACTTTAGTAAATATATACACACCGAATCTATACTGACTTCGGAATACCACAGGTTTCTTTCAATTTCTTTGATTACCTTAGCAATTATATGCCATTCAACATATTTCAAATGACACCGTGTGTTTCAGTGAGAAGAAAATATCAAACGAAACTATTCTTTAATGTGTTACATACGACCTAATCACATATACTTTTACTTACTTACTTACACACACACACACACACACACACACACTCACACAGACACACGCACAAACAAACAAACACACACACACACACACACACACACACACATACATACATAGACACACGCACACACACACGCGCGCAATTTTATATATTCATATCTTACAAAAATACAAAATATATTTCTCTTGGAGCCAAAAATGCTTGAAATCTTAAAAAGTTCCTCTGTGAATTTAAGCGCCCAAACGACGAAATGTAGAGAGTATAGTTTCACGACTACATTAGATGTATAAAGTGAGAATTGCCGTGTGAAAGTACAGCACACTATATAACATGATTTATCATTTTAATAAGTTCACTCTCCATGGTCTATATAATTTGAAGGTCGATTGGTCCACCAACCTCTACGTTTTATGATTCGTTCAATAAAATCTGTATAGCTTTGAGACAAAACGCCGATGCATGTCTTACAGGGCATACTGTTACATCACGTGAATAGCGTTAACCGGAGACGGGGTTTCAGTTTAACCTTTCTATTTACCACACCTTTGTGGTTTCTTCCAAAGGTCTAAAGTTGACACTCGTCCACTGGGGCCATTTCTATATATGTAGACGAGAACCTTCCTTTCTAATAATAAATACATATATACACAAATCAACACAATTACACAAACTAAAACCATTTCAGTGAAATGACCACATAAATTAAATAAAAGGGTCGATGCCGTTTCATTGGTCACATGACGCACCGGTCGGCTCATTCGAGTGATGTTAAAACTGCACGTTCAAGATGCGGATTGAGTTAAATACATTGCTTTTTTTTTGGTGTGTAGATTTATTTAACTATTTACGAGTACGAGACAAACTTGTTGTTTTCGTTGCATGGTTTTATATCTTTATTGAGACGCATGTCCCATTATAAATTCACTTTGAAGAGAATCGCGCATGCGATTTTCCCGCGATCTTCTGTCATTAAGAATGGAATAAACTGTCATGTAATAGTATAGTGTAACAAGTTGTTACACCAGCCAAGATATCAGCCAATCACGACGAAGCTTGCCTGTGACACAAGCATATATGAAATCCGTTGTGTCACCTGGGCAAGTTAATCTGTGTTCTACCTGTGGTTGGAATGCTGCTGGTCGCCTGACGGAAATGTAAGGTGTTGGGGTTATCTCTACAGAGCCGTTGGTCTCTTACTACCATGTTAACGCACACGAGTCGCCATTTACCAGTACTTCAGTGTCTCTTCAAGTTGGTTCTGGTATTCTTTATCGTCTTGTCTTATTCGAGGTAAGTTCTTCTTTAAGTTTTATCGTCATTTTGTCCCCGTAAACTGTAAAGACATGTAGACTCACTGCAAAAAGCCGAAAATAGAGTGCGCTCAACGCGTTTAATCGTTAGTTCACATGGGGTATTCAGATCGACCTAACAGTTTTAGATTGGCGGTTAGACCTATTTTTTTTAGCAAGCTACTTTAGTCACTTTATTCAAAGGATAGCGATGTCGTGGTAAAACGGTAAAACTCGATTTCCCAACCGATGCATAGTTGTTCTCTATTGGAAACGTCCCCTTGTCATATCAACAGATTATCAAAAGAGTCGACGCTACTAAGATCATTAATATTCTACATTTAAAGGGATTAAAATCCATACATGCATACTATATACACCTTTCGTTACTAGTACACCGAGCTATACAGCTTTGAACCGAGGAGTGGCACCGTGGAGAAAGAATGGACACATTCTACCCCGCACGCTAAAGAACCAGAAAGTAACGTCGCTATGGGGTTATTAAATCAGGGGCGATATTTATGTGGCGATACTACTATACGATATATAGCTAAGATTTGCTTGTTCAAGAAGTGACGATGGGACCCATTCTGTGGTGTTAAAACGCTAATCCGTTACAACAAATATTGACCACTATACACATACTTCAACTATCTTTGAACTCATTAAACAATTTTAAATTCTCCTTTGACAAAAAACCCAAACCATAGACCCTACACGAAAAAACCAAACCCAAAAATATGTCCCTTTTCAACAAATAATTCAACTCTATTGAAAATAAAAGTGTTATTCCTCAATTCACTTTATTTTTTTTCGGGCATAAACCATAAATGTACCCCTATTCGGTTGAGGCTTTACATTACGCGTGGTTTTAATTTTGGTGTTTTTTTGGCACGGTATTCCTTCGTTTTGTATAGAAAGCAACATCCGGTTTGTGTGAATGACACCTTCTAGATGGAAGAGAACAGGGTGAAGGAGAAGTTAAATATCAATGTGCTAGAATGGTGGTTTGATCGAGTTGACATTTATCATATTACACGTACTTAGAGGAAATTGTAGGATACTGGCGCGTCAGCCTAGTAGTATCTCCGACTGAACAGGTTCTTGAGAGCACTAGTGCATGTTACTCGATACACAAAAGACCAAACGACCCCTTATCTGGACTCCCTAGTTTAATCTGTACATCAATACTTTCTTAGTTTCAGTGCCCTTTATGTCTGTATTGTTACTATGGCAACGTTCGATAGCTTTAACAGCTACCTATATTATAGCGTTAAAACCGGAGTCATAGATTGATTGATGGAGAGAGAGTGTATGTGTGTGTGTGGGTGGGGGGGGGGTATTATTATCATCATTCAGTCTGCAGTTTGGAGACAAATTATTGAGAAGTTAAAGGGCTCAAATTAATACCAAGATGATAGCATCGGATCAATATTATACGACAGAGCGTGTGATTTTCAGACCTCCCTCGAATCATGCAGCTCACCAAGCCTATCAACGTTATTAGAAAGTAGTCACAAATTACCAAGTATGAATACCTTTCAATGACGAAAGGTCGACCAACGAATAGAATTTTGCATCGCGGCCAATCATGACACCTTTGAAGTTACAATGCACCACTAGCCACTGATCAAACCCATAAAGTAGTATCTAGAAAAAAAAAGATGACTGCTCATCAAAAATAGAGGGAGGAGAAGTGTACTTAATCTACGTAATACAGCGAGTTAAGTTATGGCATGATGACATATGACAGAATACCAACATTGCTGTGCAGTTGACCTAAAGTGTAATTCTGAAACAATATTTTTTACACTGTATGTATTAACCTATCGACAGTGGCGTCTGAGAAGGTTGGTGAACCAGCGATTTCAAAGTCATCTTTATAATCGTCACTACACGTTGTCGATAATTAAGATCGCTGACATGCGCTCTTACGTTAAAGTAGTCTGTTTTTTTTTTAGCGTCTTGCTAGAGGAGTTGTTTGAATTATTTGTTCATTTTGCTTAGTTCTTGTGTTGCTAGGTGAATTCATCAAACATAACTTGTCACGAAAATCAAAGTTGGCTCGGATAGCGAAAAAAAATTAACTGTGTATATCATAATATATGGAATGTAATACCTTCTATTCACTTTATTGCCAAAAACAGAAAAGAAAATTATATCACACATGTTAATATAGTTGTGTATTTTACATGTAAATCATTTAGTTTCCACAATTTTGTTATCCGAGTTTGTGAGAACAGAATTCTCAGATTCATGGGGATTATGTAGAACACGTTTTACTTAGATCAATAAAATTTGACAACCTGCATCTTATTTTAGAACAATCATTGCAGCTTTATTCAAATCTTTGAAAAAATTAATAAAAACCGAGTTAAAAAAGCCCCTGCATCAAAATGTGGAACCTGTCTGGTTTTAGCTGTCGTCGAAGGAGGCCCTAACTTGAATTTGATAAGGAATTATAATCGGGGTAACGTGTTAGCTATCGTCCTATTGACTGATTTAATACGATAAAGTGTGAATATTAAACCAACATATAGTTTACTTACGCAATGATTACCAAATATTGACTCTGTTCATTGGATTAGAATTTGACCTACCTGATCATTTGTATCATTAGTATTCTATCTCCTATTTAGAAATCGTCCACCAAACGGAATCGTAAATAAACGTTCGACGTTTGAATTGTCGTTTAGTTTTCACTCCATTATGAATTCAGTTCAATAACGTCAACGCTTTAGACCGAACCATTGAAAACTATAGGGACATTGGACTAAACCACTGGAGACTGAGAAGTGCATGTGCCTTTCCCCATTGAACGTTGTTGATGATAGGTACACACACACACCTACAAGGTCGAATTACATTTGAATGAATGAAACTCGATATTATTTAAGCTGCATTTGGTGGTGTAGAGCGAGGAGACATTTGTAACTTACACTGTTATTGATAGAAAGAGCTTAATCATGGAACTGATAGAGTGTTGATCCACGATATTGCCGTATCGTTAGTTTCTATTGGCCAATTCTTGGCTTGTTGTACAGTATTAGTTTGATTATTGACAAGAATTGATTAGATATGATTGATTAGTATTGATCCACTGCAATATGTCAGGCTATACAAGAAGAGATCAACATAAATAAAGCGAAATTTAAAGATAACCTCTGTAATTAGTCTTGCGCATGTCATATAACCTCCATTGATAATTTTATAACATACTCCAACATCGACGACCCCGGGGAGTGTTTTTTCTGTAACTATTTCGATACTATCTAGTAGGTAATCACGGGTGAATGGTGTGGTGTTTGTTCGATGTCCTGTTTCACAATGTATTCTGTATCGTGAGTTTACATAATAATGCTGTAACAAGCAAGGTTGAGTTTACATTACTGTCACATAGGACTGAATGCATATCGAGTGCAAACGAAAGCCAACAACTTGTGTACAGTGCAGTCTCTCATCTCTTTGAATGCTGTACGTACGACTGTAGATGACGCCTTATTACATCAGTGTCTCGTCACTTTGAAAGTTGTATATACAACTATAGATGACTTCTCATTGCGTTAAAAACAATAGACCCCAGAGTGTCCACTCCAAGATCTATGCTCAAACTATGGTCAAACTATGGGTGATAGTACTGCTGTAACAATTGACAGTGTGTAAATGTACTATCGACATAAATACCGGTCGGTGGTGGAGGTTGGGGGGCAAATAATGTTTTGTTTGTATAACTAAGAATACGTGCAACGGTCAAATATGGGGAGAAGACAACTTGTACAAGTAATATCACTGAGAAATTTAGTATTGTGAAAATGAAACTGAAACCAAACTTTTTCTAAAAGTTTCTCGCAACATCGGAACCCAGTTTGAAGTGGGGATATTGAAACCGTTAAATACCCCCTTCTCACATAATACCGTTAATAATTAGATATTGACTTTGAATTAAAAATAATTGATAAATTCTACATACCCCTCCCCACCATTTTAGATACATATACCGATGTGGCTTTTAGCTATGCCTTCTACAGGTAGACTTTGATGTGATCTCTACCCGGTCCCCCACTGCGTTAATTTAAGTACATCCCCATTATTCGGATTATCCTGAACTTTTCATCGAGTAGATTGGTGCTCTTTAACTGAAATGCAATCGAAACTCTAAATAACATTATTTGGGTAAATAAATATTCATGTATGTATATACCCCTTTTACTTGATAATTATCAGGTGTGTTGCAATAACAAGTTAATGGTGTGTCGATAACAGGCCATGTTGGTACGTCTTTTGTCGTAGCATGTGTACGGAAGTGTCAAAGAACGACACATTGATTTCAAGGTTACATTCACTCCACAGACTCGAACTTGAGATGAACCTGACTCAATTTCAAGGTTCATGCAGAGGTCAGTGAAGGCAGAATATTCAAGTATTACACTTCCGCAACTATCAAAATTGTCATTTCTTGTTCCAGCCTGTTTCATTTTTCTTTGATTATCGACCGTGACGTTTTAACTCACTCTCTAAAACTTTTTTTTATGTATTCATCGTTGACTTCAAAAAGAGAACAGTAGAACGAGATAGCACCACGAAATCACGACTTTTGAGTGGAGACTTACATTACATTGATACATTTATCCGTTCATTGTCTCAGTCAAAACCATACAGCCATGTATTGTTCAATTCAAGTTTTACCAGAGTATACTCACTATACATAGTACGGTTAGACGTTTTGCACCATGTATTGAAAGTTCCCTGATCTGAACAAGACTTTCATTCTAACAAAGCCAACGCGGTGTGATTTTCAAACGAGCTTTCCCATTGAATACATTGGCCTTCGTATGTTACTTGATCGACAAGTAACACTTCTCATGTTTTTGTAAAGGTATGACGTACGTCACTTCCGGTTACCAGAGCCCACGTATCCCATATCCTTTACTTTATATTTCTCCTGGCAATTTTCATCATACAGTCTCAGAATGCTTTGCATATGAATGTATAATTCTCGTTATGGACCTGACCATAACACTAAGAAATAGAACACGTTACCATGACAACAGACAATTGCCGCATCATAAACATCACAGGCGTTAATCCTTGAAATGAGATGAAGGCATTGATTGAGTAAAAGAACCTACCCATCTTCCTACAAAACGGAAACTTCGTTTATTGCAGCTTTGTGACTATATTCAACCGATTTATAAATAATCACGTGATAACAGTTTCGCGTGATAATCAATGTTTTATCAATATTGTCAATGTGTGTTATTCTCTTTACGCACAACATGTCGTCATCAACTTGTGTTGAATGTTATTTTCTGGAAACTCTAAGCTTAAACGTCAAAGCAATTGATATACTATCCGTCGCAAAAACAAAAACAGCAACAGCAACAGCAAAACAAAACAACAACAACAACAACAACAACAACAACAACAACCATTTCTAACGTGACTCGTTAGTAGCTGGACAGTGAGTTAAAATCGCACACAATTCGGTATTTTCCATGGAGGTAGCATCAAACTATCGCAATGGTATTTCAAATTGCAGATCTGTATCTCAAATACGGCTCCTAGTAACAATTTACCATCGGCGATAACTTCAGAGAATAAAAATAGTTCAACCTGCAATATTGATAATAAGTAAATAACAAACTGTAGTAAAATTATGAACAAGGCGCCTCGTAGTAATCTACGGTGGATGTTACAGACGAGAAGCAAGATGATAAAATGTCGCCGACATGTACGTAAGTTTAGGCGCTTTGCAAACGACCATCAGATTTTCCCATGACACATTTTAAATTAGAAATTCCGAATGTGATAAGTTTCATGTAGACCTGTTAAAATAATGATAAACCGATAATAAAAATCGACACTGCGTGTCGTCTGACTTAGCCAAGCACCGGTGTAAAACAATGTCCTATAGTATGTATGTGTACTAAAGTACTATGATATGGATGTGGGGGAAAAATGGCAAAATATTGATCTAGCTCGCTTGCACGTTTTTTTTGCCGTACTCAGATCTTGAATTATAAAGAGGAGCCATGAAAGTTCCCCTTGGATTGTCTGATTTAGTTACCCCGGCACTGATCCCACTTTTCGGATGGTGACGTTTCAAGGCTAACTTGTTTTCGCAAGATGTCATCACTGAAGCGGGAAGGATATTTTAAGCACGACCTCAGATATACTAGGAACTTGCGACAATTTATTTTACCACGTAATGTCTTTTACAACTATTTTCATTCATCCAGCTCTGAATTAGCATCACTGAGTACCACCGTTTAGACCGTACTATGGTTTTCTGTGACGGCCTTTTTGTCTTATCAAAGTTCAACTAAACCGTCTGTCTAGTCTTGTCAAAGTTCACCATACACACACTGTGTTGTAAATATACAGTAAGAGCATTAAATCACACTGACTGGAAAATCATGGGAGTGATTAGATTGGTAACCAATGGCAACGAGCGCGCAGTTCATTTATTATCGATGTGCGCCCTCTACGTTGATTTTTGGATTGATAATACCGGTCTAACGAAATATTTAATCCGTGTAAAATAGCATCGGTTTAAGACTTGTGCGCATGCGTACAAATTTCTCGTCCGAGACTGTAAAATCGCCCCTTGGAGTGTTCACCACCGGGCACCCGTTACCCGAACACAGAGGAGTGTTACACTTTGTAACAATTTACTTAGTCGCATATTATATTGTTCAGCATGATGTTAATGTTATATCACTTTGTTACGCCTTGCCATTAAAGTGAAAATCTTTTATATCATTTCTAAGTGGAACATAGGACCATTTCGAGATGATAGTTATATGCTAC
This sequence comes from Glandiceps talaboti, assembly GCF_964340395.1. NCBI lineage: Eukaryota > Metazoa > Hemichordata > Enteropneusta > Spengelidae > Glandiceps > Glandiceps talaboti. The sequence continues at coordinate 7,259,788 of NC_135549.1, read as the reverse complement.
TTACACGCGTACGTGTTAATTATGAGATCGTCGCGATGGCGTGGTGTTATACATAGTTGGAAAAAATGACACAAACCGTTAGAATATCAAAGAAACCGCCAAACACAATCCATCTGACGAAAATAGTCTTTCTCAATCTGTTAATTCAGTATTTCAACTTTTCAAACGTATAAGCTGTTGTACCATCAAGTGTCATTCACGCTGACATTTATGTTATCTGTTGCGTGTTTAAGTTTGACTTCAAAGGGGTCTTTTCATCCAGTTTGGTGGTATCGGATGCTTGTAAACAACTGAAAAATGATATCTCCGACATGCATCTATAAGCGTTTTACCATCATATTCTCTATACCATTCATGCTGACACCTGTAAAATAGTATCTCCTCTAGAGTACTCAGTTTGGTACATAACAACTTTATAAATTTTCACAGGAGAAAGTTTTAAATGTCTTGCTTAGTAAATCTATACTTTGATACACATGGGCCGGCAGATGCGTATACGTAATTGTACTATGTGGTGAGGTGATCATAGACTATATAACACCCATACTGTAAACTAGTATCTGACCCACGCCTGGCCGTAAAAACTTAAAGATCCTTAAATTAATAAAACGGGGTGCTTTTGGCATGGCAGTACTGAGATAATCTCTTTTCAATATGTGTACATTGAAAAACCCATCCTGTCTTAATGTAGACGGTATGAAACGCCGTGCTGTTCTCCCCATCAGGCTTCTTAACCACCTTTCTTTACGAACACACACAAATTATCACAACTGGCGATAGAAGATCGGCCGGATATTATTTAACGGGGTTACAATTTTACGGTGAACGACTTAAAATTTAATCCGGGCACATACCTGCGCATGCGCATATTATTTTGTGCCATGTTACAAGTAATTTTTTTGACAATGTCAATCCGTATACCGCGCATGCGCATATGCCTTACTGATTCTATTTTACAGCGGACTAAAAAAACGTTACACCAGTTGTACTATACTGCCAATATACTTTTTTTACTATTAAAGTATGCATGTGTAGATCTTCTATATTTACTTGTGACAAATTGTTTGTCTTCCACATTTGCAAAAAGCAAAATTGACTGAAAAGGCGGTTGAAAAGCAACACGCGTGCGTGTCTTAGTTTTGGTAAATCTAAAATATGTTCTTGACATATAGGAGCTTATTTCGTTACTGGAGGCTCGACATATGCAGACTTTATTTGAATATTTTCTCGACAAACAGCTTGCGGAGTAGTTATTTTTAGCATTTTTGTTCCAGGAGAGTTGTTGTCTTCGTTATTTTGGTGGAGAGGGGGGTCCCTGATAATTGTCTGATACAAAGGTACCAACAATACACATTTAAAAGTATGTTTGGGTTCTTCAACTCATGTGGCATACTGTTGTAACTGGGGTGACTTCAGGATAACTGCGTAAGATAAACACAGGGACACAGGAAAATTACAGTTACTTTTCCCTTCAAGTGACAACGACGATGTATTGTTTGGTGATTGGTGCAACATTGGTCCGGACACATAACGATGTCTTCAAGTAGGACAAGAAAGAAGTGACGATTTGTGAAAGCATTCCCCATAAATGTCATGAATATACAGCGACTCTTTCAATACATGGACCAGGGAATCTTGACGGAGACTGCTAGGGTACCGTACTGTCGACTAATATTGAACACTTGGAGTAGTAGCAAAGAAAACAATGACGGGTACTTAAGTGCGTACTTCAGTGACATTTGGATGCCACTTCATCGTGTAATGTACTCTAACTTCTTCAACTGTGATACTTTCACAAACAACACAATCAGAATAATTTGGTTGATTGATCTTTGACAACCTACTACGAGTAAAAAACTGACGGCCTCATAGCATCCCACACCAGTCGCCACTGTTTAACACCAATCGTCGTGCATACAGCTCGGGGCAGTTCTCACAATGCGTCGACTGTCTTGCAACATCAGATCGACTTAATCGCCGGGGAAGTGGGCCCGACATCGTTAGAACGTCTAAAAGTTCGCACTGTTTATAGTTAAAGCTAGCATCCGTAGAAAACGGCTAATCTTCGTGTGACTGGTGATGTGCTTTACAGTGACACATACGGATGGACGTATCACAATACTATCACCGTAATTGGGTGTTAAGTGACTACGGCTACCGGTCTTACGCATAACATTCATATGCGACCACAGTCGAATATTTTCGATAACGGTTTTAAAAACTTGTTCCAGGGTTCGTGAAAGCATGTCGCTGCATCCGACATCAAAGTAGCTGGCTACTCGACATAAATAGGAGATTCTGTAGTCGGAAAGTCGTTTCGATGGCCCCTTCTAAGCATGCCAAGATTTCAATGGTGTCCACGGCATCGCGCTAAAGAGGTGATGAGTAGACGTGTTAATGTGACTAAATAACGTCTGGTTGTGTTTATCAAACTGTCATTTTTCTTTTTGTGCCAAGTAGCAAATAAAAAAAATTGACAGAATATCAAAAGTCACGTCTGGTGGGCGGAAGAGCTGTACTGATCCGTGTAATTGATGACAGTGAAGAACCAATTAATGTGAAGGATTCGGCATAAAAGTCTCACTCTCAACCAATGAGAGACCGTGTTTGTCTATTGCTTTGTGTGGAGTTGGGCTATAGGTAGATATAAGCTGAGCGTTTTGTTCGTCTACTATACTATAGAGTTGCTTGCAAGTATTCAGTTTGACTCTACAACTTGTTTGATGTAGTGCTCACTGAACTATCAACATGTTAATCAAATGGCCGTCTTTACTGCTACTCCAGTTATTTTTAGTCTCCGAATGGATTTTAGTAGGTCGCGCTAAGATTTTGTAAGTATGCGTCGTTTATAGAGACTTTGTCGCCCTTATCAACAGTTATCCATATGATTTATACGATTGCTTGTAATGTTGTCATTCACCAGACAGTAGTAGAGAGGTGGTCTAGATGCCATCATTGGTCAATCTCTCAAAAATGTCACACTCGTAGAGATAAACAGTCGTGTGTTATTTCTTTACTTCAAATTTGTAAATGTACCTGTATGTTTCTCTTCGCAGCATACCGTCGGTAGCGGCATTGGGTGCTAATATTATATGTAACAAAATACCAGGACTCGCGCCAAGACAGAGAGCTATATGTCAAAATCGTCCAGATGCCATCGTAGCAATTGGGGAGGGTGCTCAACGGGGAACAGAAGAATGCCAATTTCAATTTCAGAATGCTCGTTGGAATTGTACCACTCCGGGGACGTCGGTAGGAATGTTTGGTACCGATCCACCTCTAGGTAACTATCTCCATTTTAAATACCCATATCATTTGTCTACACCAGTAGAGTTATAATGTCTTCAGGTTTACATTGCTGTCGCTATCACCCTGTTGCACACTTGTCTTTTCTATACACCGAGAATTCCGAGAGTATCGGTTTAACTTGTGAAATTAGGCACACAAAAAGTATGTAAGTAGCAGTCGGTGTTTTCTAGAGGAAAGCTTTGAGTTAAGGTCATTGGGGGTCTTCCTGGCTTTAACCTACAACAGTGTAAATACATGGCTATTGTTACCTTTTTTAGCCAGGCATTAGCGTTTACAACGACACACTGCTACGTTATACCACACCTAAACACATTCGACATCTTACTTAAAAACTTAGACAAATAAGTCGCCAGCGTGTTTGGTACTCGGCCTGTCATTGTGCTCGTGCTTGACAAGCCAAGGAGAAAATGAGTGAAATATTAGGCATGCTAATCTACATGGAACGCAAGCTAACTCTCACGATTAGGTTTTGTGCCAAAGTTTGTTCAGTTGTGAAAAAAGAGCTTACAATGAAGTAAGAGGAAGATTTGTCCTCTCGATCCCAGATACTGTCATTACTTGTTAAACATGTCAATTCAGATTTCAGTTGTCAAAGTGGTTCTCTTGTTGACTATTTTACTTGAATCCAACATTCCGTTCATACACCCTTTGTTTTCGCTTTCGACATGTCGCTTTCTTGATTTCCTAGTCAGAGTTGATGATAGACAGGCGCTATAGTAAGTTGTAGTGGTCACATTTTAAGAGGGCTAGGGAGGGATTTTGCTCTTTATTTACGCCTGTCATTCTGTATTTCCATCATTTGAAAATTTCAAACTCTACATTCGCTGTATGGTTTAAGCTGCTATGAATGGAACACAACCACAGTATGGATAACAGATTCCTGGCGGACTCTTGTTGAGAGTTCACTCTGAAAGCAAAGGCAGTTGCCATTAAAGAATTGGAATGGTTTACAATGTAAACGGCCGTTTTTGTCACACTGTTTTGTAGACTAGCATATAGGTCCTGGAGGGACTTTAGAACCAACAAAGGAACGATTTTTGCTTGAAGTGAGTTTGTCCTACGGCCAACTACCTACACGTCTATGGATAAACACTGGCTACTGGCGGTGCTATGTTATGTACCTGTGCACAGGCTATGAATACAAAGGTTTTGGCCACAGTAACTTAACTCAAATTCCACGCCTAGATGTTATCTTAGATGTCACGTCACTACTTTGCTCTCGATTTGACAAATTACCTGAAAAATGCACTTTACATTTGTTGATTTTTCATGAATTAAAAGCCAGAATAAAAAATGCTCGGTAATTAATATAACACTTAGAACTTATTTAAAACCAATTATAGTGTTTGGAGAGGAAAAAATCATACGGTCCACGGATAGAGTCAATCAGGCGAATCGGATAGAAAATCAGGGTCGTTCAGGTATGGGTAAGTTTTTAAAAGACTGGGTGACGTTGTTGAAGTAAAGTCAAAGTATTGGCTTAGCCGCTATGGTTATTGGCGTCTGAGATAATGGAACCTATCCAAGTATTCGTGTCAAATTAAAACCCAATTATTCAAATGGCAATATCTGTAGGAGGACTAAACACAATCTTTTATATTGCCAACCGTTGTTTTGAATAAGAAATGACGCAACTCCATCCATAAAGGGAAAGGTGAGAATTCCGTTCTCGTTTTATTTTACTTCTCCGACACCCTTCCTGTCATCTTTTGTTGTTGTTGTTGACCAAACTGAAGTTGGGGATGGATGGGAAGTTTGTTGTGTGATGGAAGGTATTGACAAGTTGATGTGAAGGAAACAGGTATTACCTATCTCCTGTTTATCTTTTGTCTGTAGGCCACAAAGAAGCGGCGTACATGTACGCCATCAGTTCGGCTGGTGTTGCCCATGCCATCACGCAAGCCTGTAGTCAAGGTAACCTAACCAACTGTAGCTGTGATAAAGCTAAAGAAAGTGGCTTCACCGAGGAAGGATGGAAATGGGGAGGTTGTAGCGCCGATGTCGATTACGGAATACGGTTCTCGCGTGTCTTCGTGGATGCCCGCGAGATGGAGCAAAATGCAAGAACACTTATGAATCTACATAACAATGAAGTTGGTCGACTTGTAAGTATACCCCCTCTCTAAATTTGTAGACGGTAGTTTTCTCTCACCGATTTATTGTTTGACGACGATTTATCGATGATGGGGGGGGGGGGGGTATTTAAAAAATGTCGCATTTCTCGTTATGTTTAAACTTGATGTTAACCCAGACTTATATACACACAGGTTCACACGTCGAAAGCCGATTAATGTAGGGATGTTACTAAATGCCAATGTAAATTAGAAATATTTACACAACAGCCATTTCTAAACGGTAACTAATTTGTTGTAGTTACAAAGCGCAATAACAAACAACGATTCATTTCCACAAAAGTTGAATTCAATGGCTTGGACAGGAAAGTCAACCACTCTAGAGTCAAGATTCAGTCAACTGTTTCACGGAGAAAAAAAATCAAGCAAATGAACGAGTTTGAAGACAAAACTAATCAAACTGGAAGCCAAAAATTCCACTCGGGATTCTGATATATAGCAAGGTCACGGGGCTTATTAGATTTGCTAAGAATAGGAACACGTATGTGGACATGTAACGTTTGTACAATAGCACAATAGTTTCTACACGAAAACAATAAAGTCGATACTACGAAAGAAAACGGTAATTTCCACTGAGCGTAACAACACAACGGCTAAATAGCAGCTTATTTGACTCAGTTTAGAGTGTAATCACAGACATGAGACGGTCTAATCGTCAACATATTAAGGCCCGTCATTATATCTTTACTATACTTTTAAATCAATATGAGCACTACAAAGTACAAAGATACCCCTTCCCAGTTATTCTCTGGGAAGTCACGTGGCCCAGACTACCTGGGGACGTAGCATTAACTAATGAAAGTGGCCTCCGAGACATCGTTGGATACCCACAGACGCGTGTTCATCAACACAGAAATCTAATTATCTATTGACCTAGCACACAAATACCTCTATTACCTGACTTCTTCGATTTGTGTACTTAAATTAAGATTCTTCTTTATGCGGAGTTATCCTAGCACACACAATCAACGTGTTCGTCTTTGATGCCCAGGATGACAATAGCGGCGATACCATTAAAGCGATCCAGTAATTGAACAATATCAAAGACACCGGTTTATTGGTAGACAATTAACGTTACAATCAGGAAGTGAGGGGGCGTCACATCGCATAATTATTGCGTACATTTACTTTGTGTTTGACTTTCTACCTCCGTGCTTTGACTTGGTACCGCTGCCTCGCCGATGTTGTCTCTCATCTGTACCCCCTGGATGGCTTTCATCATTCAAGATATGGATCTCTGAATGTAGTGTAGTGTCGTGTCACCCACGGCCAGCTTTCAAAACGTTACATCACCAAAATAAGGCTTATACAGAAAGCTAATATTCAAAGTCACATAATCAACTTGTTTTAGGTGAAGAGATGAATTGCTATGAAGTCAATTTTACGCCAGACCACATTACATTGTTGTAATGTTTCAACACATACAAAAAAACCCAGATAACCGATGGTATGGTATGGTATGGTACAGCCATAAAACCATTTCAGCCGACCGTCAGAAATATTATATATCGTTAGTTTGATAACCAAATTGTCGATGATCTTGTCAAAGTGGTCATTAGGAGATAAATAACACTGATCATAAAATATAAACCACCTGTTACATTTTAATCCGATAGTTCTGTTAAACCCCAAATTTCTTTCTAAAACTTATCCTTCTGACCAATTTCCCGCTAAAATCACACGGAAAGTTGTATTTTCTGATATCGTTTTGGCCACATAATTTGGAGTTCGAGTCCGAGAATTTGTAAAAAAAAATAAAAAAAAAATTCATGTCTGATTTGTTTGTTTGTTTAAAGGGACAAATACAAGACAGTTATTCGGTGATTGAAATATTTCTAATGTTGAATATTTTTCTCTGTAGGTTTTGAAAGAATTGATGGGACTGGAATGTAAGTGCCATGGGGTTTCTGGATCGTGTACAATGAAGACTTGTTGGACAACACTGCCAGCATTCCACACTATAGGAGGTAGAATCAAAGAAAAGTATAATAGGGGAAAGCAAGTTGAGCCAGTCCGTGCGAGACGAACCAGAAGACCAGCTTTCCTTACACTGAAAAATACCAAGAACTATCGCAAGCCACCGAAAAAGAGTTTAGTTTACCTTCAAAAATCACCTAACTACTGTGAATATGACCTCGATCGAGGTTCTCTAGGAACGGTAGGAAGACTGTGTAATCGCACATCGACGGACGTTGATGGGTGTGATTTGATGTGCTGCGGACGAGGATATAATACACATCAGTACACAAAATTCTGGCAGTGTAACTGCAAATTTCACTGGTGTTGTATTGTAAATTGTAATCAGTGCAGTGCAAGAACTGAACAATATACTTGTAAATAATAGATTTAAAAAAAATAGCTGCAAGAACAATGCAGCTAAAAAAACAGTCAGATCGTATCATCTTGTCATTGTTAAATATGTGTGGCACTATTTCCAAAACTTGGCAGAGAACATGTACGCAGTGCCAACAATTTCACTGCCACAAAAAGGAAACATTTGCAATTTCATCTTCTATTTAAAGAAAGAGACATTTATCATAACATTTTCAATGTTTGTCCTTTTGTCCATGTGCTTGAGTTGGCACAGTCTATACTATACATATTGTAAACTTATTGAAAGTATCTATGTTTTGTTCCAAATCACCTGTTTTACTGTATTTTTGACAGACGAGTTATGACACTCTAAGAATGTATGTACTTCTATACTATGGCAAAGTTTAAAGTTCAAATTCACCAAATCAGCATTCCACTCTATAGTTATGAAAATGCCAAGTATCACAAAGTAAAATGCTCAGTAAAATTGGTAAAAAATGTATTATAAAAAAAAATCCAATTTATTCCATAAATGAACATGTGAAATATTTTTTTTTGTCTATCAAGAGCATCCAATGGGTCCAATATCATCTAATTTTAAACACAATATATTACTTTGTCAAAACAACTGAAAAGAGTCTGGTCTAGATGCAGTATTTGCACTAGGTATTTATTTGTTGATTTGTGGGGTAGCAAATTAACTGTTGGCTGAAGTTATGAGTACTGTGTTTTATAAGACAACTTACTTCTTTGGCATTTGCTGGTTCTCACTATTCTTTTATGGTGAAATTATAAGGCATACTATACTTTACTTTAAATGGACATTATCACTTGCACAGTCTAACTCCTGCAGAAACTATTCATATAGAACTTGTGTGATGATGAATCATATCAGGTATAGACTGTCTACTAGCTGGTTTCGTGACTTTGCTATACTTTTACACTATCCAGAGAATATAGTGAAGTCACAGATCTGGCACACAGACAGCTATACCAGGGATGTTGTACACTTACATAGTAGCCCTTGTTCAAGTCTGTACAACTGGCATAGTTTGTTTGAAAATAAAGGAAAATTGTAGAAAGACTACTACACTACAGTGCAACTCAAACCATGTAACTATCTATCTCCTCTTATGCAAACAAATCCATATTACCAGTTCAAATTTTATTGGTCAATTAAAACATTTGAATTTTTCATTTTTACAATAACATCATTGAATCCTCAAGCCCTCCAATAAGACTTGAAGTTGGACAAAGAGAATCCTATCATCTTGACCTTGGACTGAAAATGGACAAGAGACTCATCATCTTGAACTTGGACTAAGCAAATCCATGGGTAACAGCATCTTGAACTTACTTGGACAAGGAGAATCTACAGGTAACCCATTCTCTTGAACTTGGACTAAGAAAATCTGCATCTTGAATTTGGACAAGGAGAGTCAGCAAGTAACCCATCGTCTTGCAACTTGGACTAAAATAATCAGCTGGCAACAAAGTATCTTGTCTTCTGGTGATAGTTATTCACTCACAATAGACTCTGGTGTGGTGTGCATTTGGACCAATTTCACAAAATAAATGTCATCTCTGTGATCTGATACTGCGTTACCCTGGACTATAGACATCAGACTATAAGCACTTGGTCTATGATCAGTCCTATTGTACTTGAAAGTTGGAAATTAATATTTCATTTGTATGTTAGTTTTGTTCACTTCTAGTGATGGGCAATCCTAAGTCATCTCTAAGGGCAAAATGTCAGTTGATGTGGTGTTTTGCAGGCCAAGCGTTATTTTGGTGAAGATCTTCCATCTCAATTCTTTTGGTGTAAATGTTCAATTTTGGCCAAGACATTTCACTGAATGTCATTTCTGGTGAAATGTAACATTAGGTTAAGATGATGTAATAGCATACAACTGTACTGAATGCCATCTTGATGAAAATTTCTTGTTGCATAAATGTTCTCATTCACTGAATCATTGAATGCCTTGTTTCACCACACCAAATACTCATTTGTTTGACTCTATTGGCCACACTGCATTCAGTCAGCATGTAGGGTGGGGTAGGGTGATGTATGTGGAAACTGTCATTTCACCATTCTAAATGGCAATCTGTTTGACACTACTGATATTACCATATTCAGTCAGAATGGGTAGGGTGGGTTGCAGTGTTTGGAAGTTGTCATTTATTCATTTCAATTCTTGACCAATAGATAAGCCATTATACAAATAATTACTGATTTCACTGTCTTATTTCACAGATAGATATAAATTTCACTCTCTTATTTCACAGATAGATATAAATTTCACTATGTCATATTTATATGTAAGCAAAAAAATTAATTTGTTGTTGTTGATACTTTTCAGATTTTCAAAACTTGTCTCGTTATCAAAATAAAATATTTCTTCCAAAGTAAAACCCTGGTATGTTTTAAGCATTTGGTTGACTACTAGCAAAGGTCAAATTCTATCCTTAGTTTAAAGTAGATGCATATATATATATAAATATAAAGTCTAATTGTAGAAACACTGCAAGATAACACTTAGTACTTGTTAGGTTATCGACCCCAGGTCATGGTACTTTCATCTATGTCTACAAACTTTCCCTTCTTTGATAAGGGTTTGTATACTGATCTCTGCAATGAATAGAAACGTGGCTGCTAAGTTTCCATGTTTACAGTTATGAATTGTTCACAGTTTTATCAATTTCCTCTTTCTTATATGTGATATCACTTAATAGGGAACTTGCAATCCAAACTGAGCATGCTCAGATGCAAAGGACTATGGGATTATCTGTGGTTATCGTAATACCTAATCTGGAGCTAATGATAAAATTAACCTCCCACAAAGATCAGGGTGACGATGAATTGATCATTACAGATTACAAACAATGTATCAATATTGTTTACAATGCTAATTGATTAGTACTTATTATCACATTTCCCATGATGCAACATTCAACATGGCGGGTTTGCAAGTTCCCTATTAGATAGTGTGCCTAAGGTGAAGTAAAAATAACAATTGTAAACCTAACATGACTCAATTTAAAATAAAATGTTGTCCCGAACACATGATTCTACACCTGCAAGATAAATTTGTTATATAGATTAGTTTTTCATAATCTTTCTTAGTCTAAAAAACTTGGAAAATTGTGGAATGGCCACCCCTGAGCAATGTACTAGTACCCTTGTCTGAAAGTAAGAATAAACCAAAGTACCTGGAAAAATTCTGTGTGGTTGAGTATGGTCAAATTGAGCAGCACATCAAGGTTAAAATATAGGCAGTTTTCCTTGCTACACTGATGGAAAGATTGAGAGCCCTGTTTATTTTCCCACAGGTAGAAAAAACACAAAACAATTACATGGCAGAAATTGATACTAAAATCTTACAAAATTGATGGCAAAAGACACTAATGTAAAAGGAAAAAGTCAATATTATCTCAGCTGACTGGGATGCTGGTATGACCCCTTTGCGTCTGACACACACACTTGTACCTCAGCACTACCACTTTTAATTCATTACATGTTTGTATCAATCTTCCAGTATCTCTCAAATCTCGGTCAGAACCAACTTGTACGACTTTCATGAAGTAACCCTGTTATTCCCCTATTACTCTAACTCTATTGTACTCCTTTGTTTTCATACTTGTTGCTATGGAACAAGGGCTGTGTTGACCATTTTTTATCGCTTTCCGCCTACACATCAATGGGGTTTATGTCTTTCATTTGTCTAGAGTAAGTGTTACACGTGTTTAAGTGTGGAGGTGTGACAGAGAGCGACACAAGAAAGCATGCTAGATTGTTGATACATGTCAGTTATTACGCTTACATTACATAGTTTGTCATATGCCACCACCCAAGATAGATAGTCAGTTTTGCTCCTTGTCAATGTATTTGTGAGGATTTTCTGTCTCTTATGCATTTGTATCATAAACTTTGCAGTGAAGTTAGAAAGAATGGGCCAATGACCTTTGGCAGGGTGACAAATCTGTTGACTTGTAAGATATGCTAGTATTTATGTATATATATAAATATATATGGATGTAAATAAACTACCAATTTAGCATAAGGAGATAAGAGCGTAGCATTGGTAATAATCCTGTACCGTACTTTCTCCATCACAGTGATGCATTCTGTCAGCACTGTAATTGTTAGAGATAACACCTAATTTCTCACTCTCTTTCTCGTTCTCCTTGTTGAAAATCAATGACAAATAAGGCAGAGGTTTACACTACTGGGTGGTACCTGGTACTAGATTTATTTGTAGCATTCATACTTGAACTCTCTACTCTACAGTACAAATGCAGTGTACAGGTATTATTTCTCTCTCTTTTGACAATATTTATTTTACTGCTGTACTTGTAATGTCTATACATGTGGGATGCATAGAAGGGCCAATTATCAAGCCATGTCAAGTACTGCAAGGGGGTATAAACCACTCATTAAAGTGCTCACACTCAAAATACCTTACATGCAAGCAGGTCAACAGAAGATATTTTCCACCAGTTCCAATTGCAAAATTCACAAAAAGTAGAAAATAAAATAAATGAATTTAAGTATAATGAAAGTATGGTAATTACACTCCAAAGAGATTTGTGAATCAGAGTACATATTTTATTGTAATATCAAGGGTATTTAATTTTTATTTTATATTTTTTTTTCAACCCGTTCACATAACAGACAAGAGTACCTGGTACTACCACATGTACACTGAATGCATCTACTTGGCGTAGTAACTTGTAAGGCTTGTACAGTCAGCTGGTATGCCATCACTTGAGTAGGCTTCAACGTCTTCTCTTCACAACTTTTCTGATTCAATACTCGTCTCTCCCTCTCTCAAAGAAGTGATCATTTTTTTTGTCTGCAAAAAGGGTGATTGATTTTGTCTGGACAGTGTACATAGTGGTACTGGTATATAAAAGAATTAGATCAGCAGTTGACAGGTAAAGTATGTCGAGTCACTGGCATTACATCACAATGGCGCAGGGTCTTTTTTTCTTGACAAACAACACCCTATGTGGTGTTACAATTACACCACACTTGTATGTTGGTAGGGGTAACTAACTACACACAGTTATCACAACTCTAGTCAAGTTTGCTTGGAATCTATCGACACTCTCCTATTCTGGAAAGTCTTGGAATAAGTTCTAGTTTTTAGAAATATCTAAACACTTGTGTGTTGGTAGAGTAACTACAGTCAAATCTGCTTGGAATCTACACTCTCCCCTATAAGTATTATACATAGAAAGTCTTGGAATAAGTACCAGCCTTAGTCATATCTACACACTTATGTGTTGGTAGGGTAACTACACACAGATATCACAACTCAAGTCGAACTTGCTTGGAATCTACACTCTCCTAGTATACATGGTCATTGGAAAGTACACAGACTTGGAGTAAGAATCAATGTGTGTTGGTTGGGTAATTCTATTCTTGTTATATCACAATCTAGGAATAGACCATTCCTGGGTTTCTGAATCATGTGATTCGAAACCCAGAAATAGTCTATTGCTACACTTGTAAGTACAGTGATATCACAACCCTAAGTACTCATTTTACTGGAATGTTGGCATGGCAACTACATAGTGATGTCAACAAACAGTGCATGTCATCAAACTTGTGTTTTGGTACATTGATGCAATAATCTCAACATGCACTCATCACTACACTTGGGTGTCACTAAATTAACTACATGTTGATTTCACAAACCAGTCAAACTGGAATTCAATGTTGCCATGCCGACTCAATGGTAATATCAAAAACCAGTCATTACTAGACATCTCTGTTGCTATGCAAACTCAATAGTGATTTCACAAACTAGTTATCACTAGACTTCTGTGTTGCTATTCTGACTCAATGGTTAATATCACATACTAGTTATCACTAGACTTGTGTTGCCATGCCAACTCAATGGTGACTTCACAAACCAGTTGTCATTCGACATCTGTTTAACACAGGAACTAGTACCAATAATATCACATACATTGACAAATCACAATGCCGTAAGGGTATAGAACCTAGCACTGTAAGGTTACTGTGTGTGTGTGCGCATGTGTGTGTGTGTGTGTGTGTGTGTGTGTGTGTGTGTGTGTGTGTGTGTGTGTGTTGTGGTAGCTAAGTTTCAATCATCAGTCCAGCCTAACATGTCAGCTACTGTGTCTACTTTTAAGGCCACTACTCCAATGAATTTCAATGTGTCAGCTGATAGGTGGCTTCATTCATGACTTAGTAGTTTTGACTTGCAATGACGTCATCAGCCAAGCTGTGCTGTCAAGCTACACTACAGACACTCTTTGTCCAACACACCTCTATTATGTCTATGTTTGCAATGACGACAACACAATTGGGACTTACCACAACACTGTCGGGTCTATGGATACTGGCCTCAACAATTCAAATACATTTCAATAATACACAATAAAAAGCAAAGCTATAAAATATCTGCATTCAGCTTTCTTACTATTACATGTATTTGGACAATACATTCATTGATGAAACTTTTGGGCTGTTGTCCTCACATGTCTTTGAAGTATATTGGGTGAATTTGACTTTCTCTTTCAAGTACCGGTAATATACATTATAATTGGTGTAAAAAATTGAACACAAGTTTATGTTTTATCCATACAAGGAAGAATAATACCCTTAAGTTTGTATTGACAATGACCTTCTGTCTGCATGCATGTATGTATATATGTATGTATGTATATATGTATATATGTATGTATATATGTGTGTGTGTGTGTGTGTGTGCGTGCGTGCGTGCGTGCGTGCGTCTGTCTGTCTGTCTGTCTGTCTGAATGAATGAATGAATGAATGAATGAATGTATGTATGTATGTATGTATGTATGTATGTATGTATGTATGTATGTATGTATGTATGTATGTATGTATGTATGTATGTATGTATGTATGTATGTATGTATGTATGTATGTATTTAAACACAAGTAAAGCCTTGCTGAAAATAATAAGTTTTATGTACCTCTGTGAAAACAAGTCTTCAGAGACGACACATACCCAACGTAATACTATTTTGGTAGAACATGATGTTGTACACATACAGTACCTATTTCCTGTTACATCCTTGCTAACCTGCAATCTTTATAAACAATGTGAAAAGTGTGGATTTTTACAAAAATATTACAAAAATTTAGTCGAACATGAGAAGGGTATAAAATAAAGAGTGAGATAAATGTGTAATCTTTTAAATAATATACGAGAAAAATGACCATAATACATAAACTGAAGAAATAACCTGAGTGAAATATTTGACCTTAAGGTCAAGGCCAATTTACTTATTTTTAACAGAAAGTGCAAACCACACTATGTATATATATGGAGACACTTGCATTGAGTCTCTATGTATCATTATGTTTACAACATCATACACAATTATATATAAGACAAACATGGCTGCCATTCAGTTAATCTTTCTGTGGTCATGAAACAAAATGACAGGGATGAGTACCTCTATACAAATTTTGAAAGACATTGGCATTGTCTGTAATATGCAAGAATTTGATCTGACCTTGTAGGGCAAGGTCATGTTGCATAATATCAACAGAAAGTCAGATCCAAGTAAATTAGGTGTAGACACTTGAATGAAGTTGAAATGCCATTATGGTTGTTTTACAATATTGTACAGTTTAAGTTTTACGATTTCTAAAAAATGGCCAGTATTTGATAAATTTGTCAAGTTCACACAAACAAAAAGATCAGAAGCTCCAAATAGCACCTCAACTTATTTTACCAAATTTACATTGTAAACATAAATTGACCTGGGTGTGGCTAAGGAATGGCTGTGGGCTGAATCACGGAAACATTTCCCATAGCCCTCAGGACTTGGCTAATGAAATCAAATAAAAAATACAATTAGATGAGTTTAAGCACACGTTTGATGCCAACAATTCTATTCTTAGACAATCAGTTGGTCCAAACCCTATCCGCAACTATTGAAAGTTTGTTTTGGGAAAAGTAGATTGAAGGAAGTCATTTCCATGTTTGTTATGGTTTGTTAGTGAGAGTATAGTAGTTGTAATGAGAGCACAACCTTGGCGAAGATTTACCCATTGTAAGTACAGGACGAGAGGCACAGAATAAACATGGATAGTGGTTCAAGCTATGCAAGGCAAAACATAATTTGTTGAATTCACAGACTTCCAGTCTGCGACCTAAATTTTCATCTTGACACCATTGTTCTGTCCATTTTGGAATGAAAATAGAACAAACTGTCAACTTCCAAAAACAAACTGAGTTCACTTTGCAGTCTACAGTTCTGTTCAGAAAATGCAAGTATCCCAAAACAGGGTTCACTTTCTACTCTACAGTTCTGTTCAGAAAATGCAAGTATCCCAAAACAGGGTTCACTTTCTACACTACAGTTCTGTTCAGAAAGTGCCAACATCCCAAAACAGGGTACACTTTCTACTCTACAGTTCTGTTCAGAAAGTGCCAACATCCCAAAACAGGGTCCACTTTCTACACTACAACCTAAACAGGTCTGTTCAGAAAATCACAGGTTGTAATATCATCTTTTGATGCTCTATCACCGCTGTCCTTTGATTATAATTTACACCATCTATACACAATCACAATAAATCACTTACTTGGGCATGAAAAATCAACATTGTTATGCCTATTTCACGGATGTCAACTTTCAACAATTACAAAGGCTATTGCTTCCCCACTGTGTACTTTTGACCCAGACAAACATTCTGTGTTGTTTATGATCTGTTAAGAAGTCAAATTGTGGGTTTCACTTGGCTGCCCATCTCCCCACACTCTTAGCAATGCCAATATACCATTGCATCTGTACCTCACATAAACTTGGGTAAAGAAATCACAGTTTGAAAAGAAATGATCTTTGTACAGATGTATGTATTACAAATAAGGATGGGTAATGTCTAAGGATATGAGATTGGGCATCTCCCAAATCCCAAACTCTCAACCCACTACCGGATACATTTAATGATGAGGCCTATTTACGACATTGACCTAGACCAAGTTCAGACGTCAACAAGCTCATAAAGTTACCAAAATTAAGACAATAAATAACAGTTTGCAATAAATGACACTAGCTGGACAATATACCTTTAAAAGTGAAATGAATAGATCCAAGGTTTTTTCACACAGCAGAGTTCAGACTGTGTATTTATTAGTACCCACTGGAATGTGTAGATTCAATATGTGCCACCCTGACCAGGGTAGGAGTGTTCTCTGACTCTTTTATACCTTTTTCAGAATCATTTTTTTTTCTAATTTCATAAACATATGACAATATAATTGTACAGGATCACAACACTGTTTTCTGACATTTTGGTACAAAAATTTATGTTTGTTTGTGTGAGTGTGAGTGTGAGTGTGAGTGTGAGTGTGAGTGCGAGTGTGTGCTGTATATTAGTCACTTTTCAGAAGCACCAGAATCCATCTTAACCTCACACACACACACACACACACACACACACACACACACACACACACACACACACACACACACCACCACCACCATACCCCCCCCCCCCACACACACACACACACACACCACCATACCCACACACACACACACATACACATACACACCCACCCACACACACACACACACACACACACATACACACACACACACACACACACACACATCTTTCAAATCCAGGAAATATAAAATAAAAAATCTCTAACGCCATAGACATTAATTATATTTCATTGTTTTTTTCCTGTAATTGTACATCTTAACAGCATATATACGTTAAAATGAATGCAAATGAAAAATTCTTAAGCTTGAAAAAAATATACTCTATACAAAACTATTACTCACTGAACTTGTAAAATCTGTCCATACTGCTCCATTGAGCTTCATTCAGAAGTGTGTGAAAAATGAGATAGTAATTGCCATATTTAGGATTGTCATGATTTTGTTTTCTTTGTTGTTTTAACATACAGTTTACCATCTCTCTCTTGGACGTCAACTCCCATGTCTGTTAGCACTTCACTGTCAGCAATTCCTTGTCTCTGCATGTTAGCAATGAAAGCTTGGTTTGCTGGGTTATCTTCACATATGTTATGAATGGCAAAGATTGCCCACTGATTCATGACTGGGGAAGTATTAAGGAAGACACACTACAGGGTAGTAATAGATTTGTAATATTTCAATGAATTAATCCATCCATCCATCTACCTATCCATCCTACCATTCACCCATCTATCCATCTATCTATCAACTCAACCAAATGACCATCCTCTGGTTTATCCACCAACCCATCCATCCATCCATCCATCCATCCAGCCAGCCATCCATCCATCCATCCATCCACCCAACTACCAAGCAATCCATCATCAGCCACCCATCCATCCATCCGTCCGTCCGTCCATCCATCCATCCATCCATCCACCCAACCACCCACCCATCAAGCAATCCATCATCAGCCATCCATCCATCCATCCACCCAACCATCAAGCAATCCATCATCAGCCACCCATCAATCACTGACTTGGTGGATTAGTCAAGGAATGTGTACAGTAACCACAACAATGGTACTGTTTGTGAAACTATCCAGGCCAACCCACTGCTAGACACAACACAAGATATGATACAACTTTCTTCAGAAAGAATATTCTATGAGATATTCATTGTTTTTATACCAATGTATAGGATGACAAGATACTACTAAGTATAACACAACACTGTTTCATGAAAATCAATGATTAGAAGTACAAAGCTATACACAATGGTTACTTAGATACTGGTCAGCAAGAGGAGAGTAGACAGACTTGACAGACAGTGACATGATTCCCGCGCCATAAGGATACACAACAGCTCATGACACGTACAAAGAAAGGTACAAAGAAAATATTGGCAGAACATATTTGAGCAGTGACAATAGAGGGGAAGTCTATGATTTCAATTCACCCAACCCAAGTAACACTGTACACTGGCAACAAAACTTTAAATCCATGTGTACACACACGTAGTGTCAATGTGGTTGATTGATTGACAGCTGGGGGTGCTGTCACACACTTGTTGTATCTATTTACAGTCAGATATAATTACATCTGTGTAGGACTGATGATTGATGATGTTGTCAAGAAACAAGTGGACTAAGCTAGCTTTGCCAAGGTCTATGTCTCAAAGGATACAAGGATTGTATTCATCTACATTGCAGTGGTCTAGTAGTAATGGAATTCCTTCTGATTCACGAACCTGTAATTCAAAACAACACATGTAGACAGTGGTCATGTGTTTGTTAACAACACCCCCTTGCAAAGAAAGAGCAAGTCACAGAAGTCAGTGAGCATTAGGGCATTGACAGTAAAGTACAAAAAAAAAGTTTTGTTGTGGGTCAAAATAATAAAAAAATGGATTTTCTTTGGTGTTACTATATGAGAGAGTTTGGCATGTCACAACATGGAAGTAAAATGGTCACAAGAAATTGCTGTTTGTCAGTGGATTGTCACACTGTGAGGTATTACATAGGGTCTGTTACAGTCTATGTGTAAACTGAGAAAACGGGAAAGAAGAAAGAAAAACAGGCAGATGACACTCTGGGTAGATAAAATGAGACACGTTATTTTCATTTTGACAGAAACATGCATTGCAAAATCCATACCGTTACAGAGAATGTGTTATCACTGCAAACTCTTGCTGTTTATGACAGAACAGTCTTACTCTTTGGATAATGTCTAGAATTTATCACATGAAACATTTGCTAAAATCTTCTAAAAAGAAAGAATGAAAGGTGTACAGAGTTTGGGGGCATCTCTGAACAACAATTATTCATTTATTTATTTGTTTTTCTGGAGGCATTACTAGAGAGTTGGCAAGCATAGTTACTGGCTGGAAAGAAGATTTGGTGGGAACATCCTCCTGGACTAAGTATGAGCTGTCAACTATCTCATTGAAAGTGGATTGCTGTGTTGTTGTTTGGACTAGGGATTTAACAGGTGTGAGGTAGGCCATTGAGATAGGTGTGAGCAAAGACAAAACATCCTACCCATGTTGTCTTACCAGCTGTCTCAAAGGTCTAACACTTCAACCTAACAGATTAACTGTCTCTTTAGTAGTAGATCCTGAGGTGTCAATGCTACTTTATAAAACATAATCATCTCAATAAACAAATAAACACATCATTGGATATACTGATAGTCATTCACCTATAGCCCTTTGCCAGTTTGCTGGCTGAGTTTTCTTGTTTCAGCCAAGGGGTCTATGGTTTTGGTACACACTCTCCTGAGGTGTAAGTACACTTTACCAAACAATCCTCTAAAAACATAGACACACAACATCTGACTTTATGGACAGATATGTTACTACAAGAATAGGTTTTTTTCCTGCTACAACTTCCATTCCTTATTACCAGCAGGGTTACTAGATGTAATGTCACTAATCTTTACTAGTTTTGATCATCTGAACTACTCTCAAAAGAATAAGTAGAAGTAAAAGTAGTGTACCAATTCTCTCTACCACTCTGACATGGATTTCTTCATATTAGAAAGTTTACTTGAAAATGAAAACTCCTCAGAAACCTGTTTGACCCAGAGTCTTTGGTCTGCCTAACTAAAAAAAAGTATGGGGGGGGGGGGGGTACAATATGACTACAAGTGTATGAGGGCAGTCTACTACAGTGACAGGCTTGTAGTCTGTGCAATATGATGAAGTTCAAACATTTTTTTCACAAAGATGAGTACCAATTCTTCATGAATGGAAACTATGGCCACTTTTCTACTGTAAACAGCTAACAACAGGTGTCAGATAACATGTCTTATTTGAGCTTAGGGTGGAAACTTTCTCACACAAACAATGTACAACTTCTTGTGGTTGCAACGGTACAAAATCCATTTAATATTTCAGACTGAAATGAAAAAAGAAAAAAAAATGTACAAAATTGAATGCAATGATAAAAGAATTTTAGGAGTGATTATGATCGATACATATCTATAGCTTCAGAAAAGTGTGAGTTTGACATCCTGGGAGAATGATAGTAAGATGTCTTGGGAGAAAGATAGTGAAGAAATCTTGGGCGAAAAATAGACCAGACATCTTAGGAAGAGAGACATTACATGGGAGAAAGACTACAGATGTCTTGAGTGAAAGATAGCAAAGATGTCTTGGAAAGAAAGACAAGACAGATACATTGGAAGAAAGATAGTAGAGATGTCCTGGGAGAAAGATAGTACACATGTATTGCAAGAAAGATGGTACAGATGTCTTGAGAGAAAGATGAAATAGAGCTGAGGATTTGAATCTAAAAGATTTAAAATGATGGGAATACAGACATTCTGTTGGTTGGAGTATAAATGAATGTATGAATAGCACCTAATAGCTTAGACCACACACACTCATACACCCCTTACCTCCAGAATAAGGAGACTCAGAGTTAATGCTTAGATAAGAAGATACTTATAAAGATTGTTCAATGCTTCAACTCAGAGAATGTGACAACTTCCTGATTGTACTAAGTAAGTGGTACTGGTACAAGCTATTTAGTTGTCCTGATCAAGAACTCAAACCACCAACGTTTCCACTCCTTAATATTTGGTTTTAATACTCTCACAAAGGTTATTCTATCGTACCTATGGTGTTGTCCTAGTCCACCTGTTTAAAAAAAAGCTCTAGCAGACCTTGGTTTGACTAATTATGTCAGACTTTTAAAACACTGACTAAATGTTGAAACTACAAATACCACCTTAGACTATTTAGTTTTCTATTTGGCCAAGTTTTGATAACTGAGCGATGTCGCCAAAATCTTTTCCAAACAAAAGATTAGATGTCTTTCTCTTTTCACTCTACCAAATCTAGTGTTTGTAGACAAACTGTAAATGAAACCAAGCAATCAAACCAGATAAACGTCTACAAATCATCCACTCTCAAACTCAAATTTTATAAAGCCATGTACTACAGTACGACATTATCAACTACTGGACTTGACACTGTAGGTAGTCCCACTTTACGCAATTTGCCTATAAGGCTGTAATTTGACGCGAGTATTAAAGCAGCTTTCATCTCAACAAGGCATTGTGCAGTGAAGGGGCCTAGTATTTGGAAACTTCAATAGGGATGAAAAGATAGTGAAGGTTTCTGTAGGCCATCTATACCACTCTTATCATAGAATGTGCTCATGAATGTATCATATTGCAATTTAACCTCACATTGCCCATCTACTAATACTACTTTACGACCTCACAAAGTCCAGCCCTCTCTCAGTTACCCAAATCTCCCTGACTACTGTATAAACTGTGATACTTTGACACTTACCCTACTCACACACATATATAGTGAGTGGACGACTCCACCACCTATGCCCTACTACTAGTAGTATACCTTGTTGAGAAGTTGATATATGGCTACAACACGACAGCATTTTAAAATCTATTTCATATTAAAACATGTCCATGATTTCAGTTACTGAAAACATACAGTACTTGTAACTACTTTATGCCAGTGACATGATTGTTAAAAAATACATAAATATAAATGAATGATTGTAAAAAAAAAGGATGTTGGAACGATATGTACAGAGAATCTGTACTTCTTTCCTTTGTGTAATTTTCACGATGATTGGTCATTGTGAAACCATTGGAAGCATGCTACTTATTCCGGGTACACAGACACTAATTCAGATTGTTACAATCTTTAGAAATGAGTCGGTTCCATTTCTTTTACCTCCCTGTAATTATCAAAGCAATTGTACTCATGTTTTTCTGGGTGCTTGACAAAGACTATTGGAGCAATAGAGTCTTACAAGCTGTTTGCTGTAGGCATTAAGTTGGTTTTAATCCTCCCTTAATGCCAATTCTATGACTCTGTGTATCACACAATGAATTTTAAGTATACTCTACAAATAAGGTGGGTTGGGAGGGAGGTGGGAACATTTGTTCACTATAGACTCTTTAATTATAAACCAGCTTCAAAATAAAGTATTCTATTTCAATTCCCCCAGACTGCATTTCCTTTCATTTCTTATTGATATATTGTGAATGGATCTGAGAATTAACAAGTTTGGACAGCGATTCACTTAGACTACCTTAGCAGACAGACAGAAATGCAGACCATTTCCCAAGGCTACGGATGTCACTAAAAAACACAAACTAGCTCTACCTGGTCTAAAAAACTGATCAGAAGAGTATGCTTTTACAGGATAATGTCTGTTTTTATAGCTTGAAGTAAATGTCAACTATTTGAACTCTTGTGGCTGCAGCACAGGAAATGGTCAATGCTGTCCTTACAATAAAAAAAATCCCAATGGGCTCTAGAGGGCGCTATCACTACTACGACTTCAACTCCCATAACCTTGGGTATGCTGTTTAATCTCAATTATGTTCTTCCAAAAATCCATCCAGAAGGACATTTTTTTGACATTCTTTCTTCTTTGGATTCCTGCATATTGATCTAATGGCTTATAATAATAGGCATTAAAGACAGGGAAGTGGACTAATCTGTGAGATGAAAGGGCTGGATTTTAACTTACAAGTAAGACTATGCCAATTGTGCCATTTAAAAAAAATAAGTAGAACTCACATACACTGAGAAGGACAAGCTGAAACCAACGAAGGGATGCTGACAGAAAAGAAATCTCATAGAACTGTCAAGTATAATTACACAAGAAAAAACAGACACAGGTATGTAAAATATGCCATGGTCAAAACTTAACAATGTGAATTTGGAATATCACGTTTCAGCATATTATTTTTTCCCTATTGTTTTGTATACAAAATAAAGAGAAAATACGAGATTCTGCAATACAAGTTCATGAAGTGTGTTGTTAAAGGTTTAAGTAGACATTTAACAAGATAACTGGCTTTCAAGAGGTTAACACGCCCCCCACTAACTAATGCAGTTAAAACTGATCCATTGAAATCAACCACACTTCATTATTCAGCCAGTGCTTTATGTCATATCACACATTCTGCAAAGTAAGCAATATTAAGAATGAACTTTAAATTTCTTTTCTGGGCCATATTTGTCTTTTCACAAACTGTCACCTGTCAACCATTTTCTTCAAATTTCAAAGACAAGGCCCGATGGTGAGGCAAGAATGTAGAACAGTGGACTGATTGTATGATACATATACATTTGTATTCAAGCTAGGGAGTTTAGGGTAAGGGTTACATTACATATGAGAATAAGCTCAGACTCCCTAACTTCACACTGATTTGTACTGTCAGGGGTGATTGTCCTACATGTGCCCAGTGGTAAAGTACAATTATAGTTGTACCTTTATATTTTTTTTATACAAAAGTACATCTGTGTCACCACTCACCTTAGCCTCTTTGTGACAATGCCCCCCATTGACATTGTCATAAGTATGGTGAGAGTGAAAATGAAGAAAACTTATTTTTGCCAAAATTCTCATTGTACACCTTACATGTACAAACAATGTATATACTATACTATACTGTACTGTACTGTGGTCATTGGGTCTTTTAGTGGTTGACACTTCTTTAAATGCTAGGAAAGAGTGTAGAACAGTGGACTTCCTGTGCACTAGATACATATTTATACTCAGGCTAGGGAGTCATGTTTAAGGTCACGTTAAGGATCAGTTCAGAGTCCCTACATAGCAAAATCTCTGATTTCTATATACTAGTAGAGATGAATAATAATAAAAATGATCTATAAAGCACTAATATTTCAATAAAAATTGCCAAGACGCTCTATACAATACTAAAAAGTGGGGGGGGGGGGAGTGATCGAAAGTTAAACAATACCAATATATGCAAAAATACACAGATAGAAAAACATACCCAATTAATACAAACTACGGACAAAAAGTCCACAATTCCTCATTATAAGAACAAAATAATCAGACGTGGACATTCTTTAAAAAGACAAGTCTTGAGTTTTCATTTAAAAATGTCAATTTAATTACAATGTCTGCATAGATAGATGACTATGAGTGTAGATTCTGTGTCACTTGTAGAAATGGCCGATGTGACCTGATGTGTGTGTATGGCCAGACGCAGCGTACCTTACAGACTAAGTACATTATCATTCATCTTACACATGGCAAGGTTTGATAAGTTTTTTAAAACTTTATTTTCAGAGAAAATGGTTCCAGAGGCACATTCTACCATTTTATCTTTCAACTGAGGAAAAACGTTCATATGGTACCATCTTTGAAAGACTGTGGAAGGAGGGGGGGGGGGGGGGGGGGGGGTTAATATCTATTACGGTTGATCCCAAACTTTTTGTGGTAGTATACAGATGTTATCTATTAATATGAGACTTACCAAGTCTTGATTCTTCTGATTTCTGTAAGTCATATTTCCAATGAGACGAATCAAATCTCTCTTGAAGCCATAAGCTGGGTTATCAGCATCTCCCTCCTGACCACTTAGAGTTTGTCTGATGCTGAAAACATTGTCTCCACTTTTACCTGCTAGGTGAGCTTTTTGTAGAAGTTCTGAAATCAAACAAAATTATACACTTAAGTTCATCCCAGTTTGATGTACATTTGTATACTAACTTGAATAATAATTAGATATTATCAAATCCCCAGTATTGCTTCCAATGCAATTCAATGCAAAGAATGTCCAACTAACCTGGGCAATAATTTTCTGTATCACACCCTGACGCACTTTGCCCAAATATGGTAAGTGCATGGTGTGCTCATCGATATCTGTTTGCTCAGTGATTTAGTTTTTTTTAAATTCTTCACTATTTTATGTGTTTGTGAATAAAATAACATTTCCCTGTCAATGTATGTCAATATGTGATTCAAATGATGTGTTGTGCCATTACATGGCATATATGATAAAATCTTTACAGCCCAGATATGGATTTTTCAGCCCTCGGTAGTATGGCTTACGGACCCCTCCTAAAGTCAGGCCCTTTCGTTGTACAACTTTGGTCTGTAAAACCCATATCCAGACTGTAAAGATTATTATTCCTCAATATTTTTCTTCATTCAGTCAAGGAAAATATGGGTGACCTAAGGAGCCCTGTCACTATGAGTCAATGACAAGTAGTGACAAAACCCTTTAGGTCGAGTACTTTTTGGGTGAATGAAGAAAAATATTGGGGAAAAAATATAATTATACCTGCAAAAGGATAATTTATGCAAAATCAGGAAAATAATGGTGACTTTGAGCATTTTGACTCATGTAGCAAGTACAGGAGAATGGCATGATATTGAATGAGGCTCTAAATACCATTAGTCTTTAAGGTACATCGTGACGGGGCGCCCTCAAACATCGGCCAACCCCTAACATGTCTGTATCGAACTGCACTCTTCCCAGTGTTTCCAACCAGAAGAGGCCGGTGAGGGCGAAACGTCACGACGTATCTTACAGTCTATAAATACCATATGTTTTGTTCAATCATATTCAACTTGAATTGTATGTGATACAGCTATACCTATCACATACCTATACCTATCATATACCACATAGTCAGTGTAATGCTATGGAAGACAATATCATTCATAGTGATTCAATAACTTTCTACATTATGGCCGAGTACTGGGTGCTGTTAAGTCAGCTCTGGTCTCAAAAATGTGAAAATTCCTCTAGAGGGCTGATCAAGTAGTATACTTCTTAATGATAATTTATAACTAATTGATTCTTAAAACTGATAAAACACTCAGATTCACCCCATACAATACTAGCATATCATTTATGAAAGCCAAACCTGTATACTAATACTGACAACAGTTTCATGATAGTCATCACTTGGGGGCGCTGTTCTATTTATTGCCACAATCAGATTGAGTTGGTCTGTAAGTTAACATACAGTACTCTCAAGTTCAAACTCAGAGCAGTAAAAGAATGCTGGCAATGAAGTGATACCATTGAAATTAAGCAAGTTTATGGTTTTATCTTACCTAAAGCTATTTGAAGCAGTGATGTCCTTTCTTGTAAGATCTTGTATTGTCCTGGTATACTTGTTGCTACACACACAACTTGTAACAGCTGTGTTACTACCATAGAATTCTAGTGAATATAAGAAAGCATAAAAGCCACTAAATCTGTTATCTATAACTTTCATTCTATTTACTGATCACACCTTGTGTAATTACACCACAATTATTTCAAATCATTTCATAAAGAAATAAAAGTTTGATATCTTTCTGTCACAGTACACATATCTTTTTGTCAAACATGTTTTAATCCTATGTGTATACTGAGGCTGCAATGGACTGTATGCTCCCCAGGGAGTTGAGGAACTATAAAGGGCTGTTGTGCTGATATAGATCTGTGCCAGGGGTAATAATTGTAAAGCCTTTTTAGCACAAAGTGGGAAAGCGCTATATAAAATCAACATTATTATTATTATTATTCTTATGAAGAAATTGAGCTGATATAAGAATGTGTTTAAACACTCATATGGCACCATGGGATAGTACTAACAACTTATTGATACTGTAAAGAGAATTTTAGTAGGATTAACTAGTCTAGAGTTAGCATTACATGTAATTCTTACTGGCCAACAGATCATAGTAACAGAAACTGTAAATTCAGTCTAGAGTTTTGAGTTAATTTACTCTAGAATCTTCTTAACAGCAATTGATAATTTTGAAATTTTTGGAACACATACCACCATTGCGCTCTCTTTCCCTACTTCTTCAGAAACAGTTGACTGGAAAATTCCATTAGCTTGTGTTTCAAATATTTCAGCTAGGAATGCAATTGTAAATGCTGGAATTTTTACAGTTTTTGTTTGGTCAATGTCATCACACTGCTCACTTTCCTCACTCTCTCTAGTTGATGAGGTTTCTTCATTTGTTGCTGGATTGTCTAACTTTGCTGTGATTACATCTAGGAGAATTGTCTGAGAGGATAGTGAGAATCTTTCAAATTGTGTTAAGATGAACTCGTTACTTTGTAGCAATACTTCCATTATCATCAACCTACAAGAAAAGAAATACGTTCATTGTTAGATTTTTATAAAATCTTTGATGTCAAATATACTTTATTCAGAATAGACTCAATGCCCTAACTGTTCTTCTGGTACTTACACACAACTTTGTATCATGTTAAATTTTAAATTAGAACTTTACTTTTCCCAACTTTGGATGACATATTCTGGATAGATACTTAGCTACTTCTCATGTGAACACTCAAACAACTTTCCCCCACTCTGGTTGACTTTCTGTTTGACTGCTGTGTACAATTACAGTCTGTCTGTACACTTACCCCCACTCTGGTTGACTTTCTGTGGGACTGCTGTGTACAATTACAGTCTGTCTGTATACTTACCCCCACTCTGGTTGACTTTCTGTGGGACTGCTGTGTACAATTACAGTCTGTCTGTATACTTACCCCCACTCTG
Organism: Glandiceps talaboti; assembly: GCF_964340395.1. NCBI lineage: Eukaryota > Metazoa > Hemichordata > Enteropneusta > Spengelidae > Glandiceps > Glandiceps talaboti. Next base: position 7,231,781 of record NC_135549.1, on the reverse strand, counting down.
GTTGACTTTCTGTGGGACTGCTGTGTACAATTACAGTCTGTCTGTACACTTACCCCCACTCTGGTTGACTTTCTGTGGGACTGCTGTGTACAATTACAGTCTGTCTGTATACTTACCCCCACTCTGGTTGACTTTCTGTGGGACTGCTGTGTACAATTACAGTCTGTCTGTATACTTACCCCCACTCTGGTTGACTTTCTGTCGGACTGCTCTGTACAATTACAGTCTGTCTGTATACTTACCCCCACTCTGGTTGACTTTCTGTTTGACTGCTGTGTACAATTACAGTCTGTCTGTACACTTACCCCCACTCTGGTTGACTTTCTGTCTGACTGCTGTGTACAATTACAGTCTGTCTGTATACTTACCCCCACTCTGGTTGACTTTCTGTGGGACTGCTGTGTACAATTACAGTCTGTCTGTATACTTACCCCCACTCTGGTTGACTTTCTGTCTGACTGCTGTGTACAATTACAGTCTGTCTGTATACTTACCCCCACTCTGGTTGACTTTCTGTCGGACTGCTGTGTACAATTACAGTCTGTCTGTATACTTACCCCCACTCTGGTTGACTTTCTGTCTGACTGCTGTGTACAATTACAGTCTGTCTGTATACTTACCCCCACTCTGGTTGACTTTCTGTCTGACTGCTGTGTACAATTACAGTCTGTCTGTATACTTACCCCCACTCTGGTTGACTTTCTGTGGGACTGCTGTGTACAATTACATTCTGTCTGTATACTTACCCCCACTCTGGTTGACTTTCTGTGGGACTGCTGTGTACAATTACAGTCTGTCTGTATACTTACCCCCACTCTGGTTGACTTTCTGTCTGACTGCTGTGTACAATTACAGTCTGTCTGTATACTTACCCCCACTCTGGTTGACTTTCTGTGGGACTGCTGTGTACAATTACAGTCTGTCTGTATACTTACCCCCACTCTGGTTGACTTTCTGTCTGACTGCTGTGTACAATTACAGTCTGTCTGTACACTTACCCCCCACTCTGGTTGACTTTCTGTCTGACTGCTGTGTACAATTACAGTCTGTCTGTATACTTACCCCCACTCTGGTTGACTTTCTGTGGTACTGCTGTGTACAATTACAGTCTGTCTGTATACTTACCCCCACTCTGGTTGACTTTCTGTTTGACTGCTGTGTACAATTACAGTCTGTCTGTACACTTACCCCCACTCTGGTTGACTTTCTGTGGGACTGCTGTGTACAATTACAGTCTGTCTGTACACTTACCCCCACTCTGGTTGACTTTCTGTCTGACTGCTCTGTACAATATATTCCATTATAGCTTGTCCATCTGGGTGTTTGATGAGTTGTTGACTAGTCACATCATTCAGACAATTATAAATAACCATACATATATACTGTGATGCCTTCAAATCTCCAAACCTGAGGATACCACTGTTGGGTTGAAATTTAAAAAAAAAAAAAAATGGTTTTGGACAAAACTTAACAAAAGAATTCTACTTATCCCTTGATATATCTCTTTCTTGTCGTTGATTTTAATAGAAAAAGTGAGGTATAATATATATTTAAAAAGTTTATTCATGATGACAGCATATAGTTTAGAACAGAAAAGATGAAATTTAAGCATCATAACTACCATACAGACACAATCAATACTGACGCTGTATATAGACATTTCAGAAATGAATAGATATCTAGTAGAAATCTAGCAGGAGCTGATTAAAAACAGTGTCATTTTATTCTACAAATTGAACCCGTAGTATAAAGACAGAAAGTAGATATTCTGATACAATAGTATAAAAGTCATGAGTATCTTTACTTCTTAGGTACAAATAATTATTTGCAAACACTCACAGTAAAGTCTTTGGGAAAAGTGTTTGCCAAGCTGTCATCTGTGTACTCTGATTGCCAGCCACATAATTTCCAATAAATTGAATAGCACATCTCACTGCCACAGCTTCCCCTTCAGATTGTTCTCCTTGTGACGTATACAGATCAAGTAACTGTTTCACAACTGGTAAAATGTTTACTGTGCTGTAAAGATTATATTTTGATGCCATTCAATGAATTCATTTACAATGTACTTTACATTATGTTACAATAGGGATGGCTTTAATACTTAAACTCAATATCTTTCATGACCTGACTGACCCTACTGGGTATATTTCTTCAATCTGGTGAAGTGATAAAAAAATTGACACCTACTACAGCAGGATTAGACAAAAATCATATCACTAATTGTACAGTGGTGACCAAATGAGGGCAAATCTGAGTGAAAATTATCACTTATTGCTGAAACATGGGAAATGTAATACAATAAACGGCTCTAAGTTTCCTGCTGACATTGTATGTATGATTATGAAATGAAAATATCACCAACATGTACACATACACTTACTCTTTAAAAAACCTTTTTTTAAAAATTATTCTTAACAACTTAGTGACTGGCCCATAATTTGTAAGGTATTATGATGATAAACATAGAATTAAGTACAGGCACCTTAATCAAGCAAACTTGATCTTTTGAGAATGTCTATATAGATAGCTTGGTAATGTCTATATATTTCACTCTGTCTGTCTGTCTGTCTGTCTGTCTGTTTGTTTGTTTGTTTGTCTGTCTGTCTTTGTCTCTATCAAGATGAATGACTGGGCAGCCATCTTTGTCAGACATTGTTTTCTGAGGCAAAACTTGCATTTCCCTACAACGTTTTGTAACATGAAATCATTTATTAAGAGACAGTAATCCACTTGGACATTAAATAAAAATGTAAAACAAATCACAATATACAATTTAACAATGTTGAAGCCATGTTCCAAATTGCAAAGATAAAAAAAAACATGTAATTGTTCTGTAAAACCCTTATCTCTGGTTATACTGTGAACCAATCATATATCAGACATATCCCCAGTACCTTATCAGGTCTTGATTCTGCTTACACTGTACACAACTGTTACGTAGAACTCTAAAGCATTCACAGCACAGTTCAGTTTCTGATATAGCATCACTGTCATTTGTTGAATCACTGTTACTACTCATACTGAGTTTTGTACAACACTCTATAAGAATCTTCTTTACGTGTTCCATAGTTTCCTCTTTGATTGCTTCCCTATTGGACACAAAAAATGATCCACAATGTAATTACATAAATTTCTTCCTTCAGCTGAAAAAACTTAGTAATGAGTGACCAAAACTGAAGATGTGTGGTTTTATAACATTTGTGTTCTTTATAGTATTTTCCAACTGAAAGAAGATAACTATAAAGGGAAAATAGGATATATTGATAGAACTCCATGGCTTCATATTGTATGCCCTATCATCCAATGTAAGGCAGTGGGGTTGGCTGGTATGGCATACAGAACTGATTTTTGCAAGTGATGCAGGGTATACTGTGGCCATATTTTTTTGCTGGTTCGAGTATGTAAGACAAATTTTACTTTTTAGATCATGTCAACATGTTACGATTTATAATACATAAATTCTACTTAATGTAAAAAAAAATTGAAAACAGGATGATCTCAACAAAACTCAATTCAAAGGTTTTCTAAAAGTTCTGACTAATATCACCCTATTAACAGAACATTATCAGATAAACAAATGTAAAAGTAAATACACATGTATTTGATTTTGTGAGTTTGCTTCGCTTTAATGGGAAAACTTTTAAAAAATGAAAAAAAAAACATTTGAAATTATATTTCGCCTACTTTATTTACGAATTAATTTTTGTTTTTAGGAAAAGCCCAGGTGTTACTAGTATTTCGTCAGAAACTGGTAATGATCAATGTTATACCTATTTCTAAAAGATATATTTATGAAGGCATATTTAACACCATCGTCGTTTACATGCCCCTAAAATTGCAGACGGATCGATTTATGTTGACAAAATTATGAATGACACACTGAGCAATGGAGGCCAGCAGTGCTATGTATATTATATACCTCGCCTTTAAATGTAAATACGTTATTCCTACATTCGTACGAGTCATCCTTTAATCTTTATTATGTTCTCGAGTAATCTCGACCGAGAATTACATCGGGACTAGATTCTAAGACCATTACTTTGTTACTACATTAGTAGTAAATGTCAGAATCGAGTCAACACTTAAATGTGTACTGCAGCTGTGCAACTTCAGCTGAATTACTCGTCATATTACAATTCGAAGGACTTACCTGCTTATGTTCTTCTTAAGTTGTGTGGTCAAATTTTTGAGAAGAACAAGATATTGGTTATATTGACTTTTCTTGGTGTCTTGATCGAAAGGCCACATTGCAATAAGCTTCGCCATACTGTCTTCAAGTTTCGGAGAAACTTCGGCGTCGTCCGCCATTTTTACGACGCTTGCAATAAGCCTAGAGCTTATGTTATGCACGATATGATTGGCTAGTTATAGTTGTAAAGACGAATGTAATAGGTGAATATGACCCCCTCGTTTAGGTCATAGAGGTCATAAACGTGGTTGACGTATGTACGTTTGAAAGTAGGGTCGTGGCATAAAGTAGGACAGAGTCGTAGCTCATTATTAAATTGAGGGAAAATTTCGAAGCATGGCGACTATCAGGTCTCTCAAGGTAAGTGAATATCCAATGTAAACAGAGCATACGTTTGTTGTTGTCAAACACATCACGATCCCACTGGGAGTGGCGGGATTTCACATCACATGGCGTAGATTCTGAGAGGCCAGGCATACATGTACGTATGTAACCACAGCATGCCCTTTCTGATAACCACTCTACCGATATGATACGTACGTTCATTTAGGCTTGCACTGTAGTGGCACGTGTAAGTATATTACGGGCTTCTCAAGAGTTCGATCAGTTCTGATCTGATGCTTCCCTCACATGCCTCACACTTTGTACATACAAGATGTATTAATCTACGATCTATGTTCATAAAAATTTATTTATATATATATATATATATATATATATATATATATATATATATATATATATATATATATATATATATATATATATATATATATGTATATATATATATATATATGTATATATTTATGTATATATAAATATATATATATTACAATATATATATATATATATATATATATATATATATATATATATATATATATATATATATATATATATATATATATATATATATATATATATATATATATATATATTTTAAACAGGGGTGAACAAATCCACTGGTCCGAGGTCCGGGACCAGTGATTTTTTTGGGCGGACCACACAAATTTGACCTTGTCTGGTCCGTCGAACCAATACCTTAAACTGTAAATAATCATGTTAAAAAGTAGGAACAGCAACAACTGAATGTGAACAAACAAGAAATATGATCACGATGGAGCTAAAACTACAAGCCTTGCATGACCTTTCGATGGGTCATGAAGTATTATCAGGTGACTTCCGACTTCAAACCAGCAATATGCTATAGAGAGGGGGCCTGAACTTTGACAGTTGAATGACTGGTGGTGCGTCAATACGTCATAGCAGCGGCCTTACATCGTAGTTTATTTCACTGAATCAACAACAATGTGAAATGATAGACAGGAGATAACACTCAACGCACATGTGGCTCATATCATTACTAGTAGGGATATACCGGTTTAGGGACACAAGAATTAGGAAGACAAGAGTAATAATTTCATTGTATAATAATTATAATGTATCAAATGAAACATTTTATTTGCTATCATTCTGTCAGCATTGATTGTATTATTGTTTTTATTCATAAAGGAGCTTCAAATGATTTATAGTAGAACCCCTTTCATGAAATGAAGTCATCCAAATGACGCACAAACTTCATGTTATCCCACAAAAGTCCGGGACAAAAGTTACAAAGTAATATATATATATATATATATATATATATATATATATATATATATATATATATATATATATATATATATATATATATATATATATATATATATATATATATATATATATATATATATATATATATATATATATATATATATATCACAACTTGTCTGATGATCGCACTATGCAGTCTGATGATCGCACTATGCGTGAAACTCCGAGTTACAACCAAGAAAGAGTTCCAGTACTACCAAAACTATATATGTATATATTACTACCAAAACTATATATATATATACATTTTGTAAATATATATATATATATATATATATATATATATATATATATATATATATATATATATATATATATATATATATATATATATATATATATATATATATATATATATATATATATATATATATATATATATATAGGCAAAGTGAGATTTGTATGCTAAAAGGTGGGACTTGGATGTGTATTCTTTTATTTCAAATATATGCCTAGGGGTGAAAAACAATCTTTAGATTAAAAGCATGGGGTAATATACTAGTAATATATAGACTACAGCAAACTGATTAGTTTCAGACTTCAGTAGTATGAGTTTAATATCTAGAATATCTATAATCTAACTAACAGTCAACAATGTTAATGCATAAGATGTAAAGCAGAGAGACAATATTATCTGAAGTTATCATGAATATATGTGTATATTATATAATATTATATGTGCTGTATCTTTTACATTTATCTTTAACAGAATCTGGTTGGCTTGGTGACAGGAGGTGCATCTGGTCTTGGGAGAGGAACAGTAGATAGACTTATCAAACAAGGTGCTCGTGTTGTCATAGTTGATTTGCCAGGATCTGATGGTGAAAATATTGCTAAAAGTCTGGGTGAAAATTGTTGTTTTTCACCTGCAGATGTAAGTCATTGTATTTACTTTCACTATGTCCACTTTCAAAGCCTGTCAATTCTTTGTATAACAATACCATCAATGTATAGTTTTATTTCTCTGTAAAAGCATTAATTAGATATAATACTACTGATAAGTTAATTTACTACCACACTCATTGTTTTATACACCTTCCTGTTTTTGGTGAATGTATTTATTACAGTGTTCGATCTAGGCCGCGCCATTGCGCAATTTGCACTAAAAAAAATCCATTTGGCCACTATTTCTAAAGTCTGTGCGCCTTTTTGGGCGCAACAATTTGGAGTCCGCATACGCCCTATGTATACAACATTGACAGGTCACAAGCTTTTCGAAACTCGTCGTAATATACCTCATACCGAAAATTAATTACCCATCTCTCTTTGTAACTTCACATGTATCTATACAAATGCATATAAAGGATGTAACTGCAAAGGTTGTCGGGTAATCAGGGCTGAGGTTAGTCTACATCTTAGGTCAGCGTGTGCAAATCACATGCTTTTCATTTTCAAAATGGACGACCAGTCAGTAAGTAATATTAGCATGTGTTTTTATAGAGACTACCCATGTATTTCATGTTTGATGGTACCCGGTGTTTATTGTATTAAGAGGAAATGATGAAAAAAATGTCAGTTTATTTTGAATACATGTAGTTGGTAAAAATCAAATCATTTGAATAGGAATTCCTTAGTGGTCTTTGTTTTTGTCTCTCACAGAAGACCTTTATGAGGAATCTGAAATATTAGGAATATTACATATTTGTGAATTTTTCCATTGTTATTACCGTATACCTTTTCCTCTTCTCCAGGTAACATCTGAAACTGATGTGACCAATGCTATACAGCTGGCTAAGTCATCATTTGGTCGTCTTGATATTGCTGTTAATTGTGCTGGGATAGGTGTTGCATTTAAAACATACAATTTCAATAAAGACAGGCCACACTTGTTGGAAGATTTTCAAAAAGTTCTCAATGTAAGTATTAACAGTTTTAATATTCAGTTTTACATAAGGTAGTTTTATTTGGTGGACAACTTAGAATCTACACATTATCAGTTCACAGTAATGTTCAAGCTTAGCTGCTGCCATTCCTTTCTTCATAGCTAATGTCCTTGGACAAGACTTTAACTGCCACTTGATAGATAACATAACAACACTTTTACTGCTGAATACTACATGACTGTTATTTAAGGAAGTTCCAAAAGTGAATGAACATAAACAAAATTATTAACTGCCACTGTGTCCCAATGCAGTTGTATATACATGAATATCTGGTAGGATATAGGTTGCCATGTGAGAGATTGAATCCTATGTTTGTAACAATGGCTGCAATGTATTGTATACTCTCTAGTGTTGGTTGAGAAAGTGTAGTGAGCGCTTGTGCTGTTATAGATCTGTGCCAGTGATAATAATTGTAAATCGCTCTGAGGACTGTTGGAAAGTGCTATATAAGAATTTTCATGTATATCATGATTATTATAAACCATAACTTGACTGTAGTATATTCAGGGTAATGATGATGAAATCAATGATAAAAATCCATATAGCATAAATGAGAATAATGCAATACCAGCATGATATAAGAGATATGTTAATGACTGTGGTTACATGTATATTGTTAACTTATAGGTGAACACAGCGGGTACCTTTAATGTAATTCGTTTAGCTGCTGGTGAAATTGGTAAAAATGAACCTGATGCTGATGGTCAACGTGGTGTGATCATCAATACAGCCAGTATTGCTGCATTTGATGGTCAAATGGGTCAGGTTGCATACTCTGCATCTAAGGGTGGTATTGTAGGAATGACACTACCAGCAGCTAGAGACCTAGCCTCACAAGGGATCAGAGTCAACACTATTGCACCAGGTATGTCAATTCTTTATTAGAGAGGTTTAGATACACGTTAGAATGCATACGAGAGTATTATTGTGCAGGCGTACACGTAGTGACACATACAAAGTTGTGTTAAGTTACGTGTTCAGACCACAAACGTGAAAGACATGGGAATGGTACGTGCATGTTGGCATCTTTTGTCCAGACGGCTATTTTTGTCATTTTTCTTGCAACTACTCAAAGGGAAAACCGAGAAATTAGTTTTCAGATACATTTTCGAACTTTAACATAAATATTACGACATTTAATACAAGAAAAATGAAAATATCTTAAAAAGTATTTAAAGTAACGTGTAGACTGCCATCATCTGATACAGAATGCATGGATTACTTTGAATCGAGTGACTGTGATGCTAGGTGTATCGAACACACGTAAATACGTGCATCTAAACCTCTCTAATGTCTGATTTTATTACCACGTACTAATCCTTCTCATTTTGATATCAAACCATAGTAAACCTGTCATTGTCTGTTCTGTAACTTGTGTACTTGTAAAGCCAACATCATCACTGCATGGAATGAAAATATCTAGTAAAAAAGCATTATCATTTTTGTAATGCTGAAATTTGTGGTCCAACTTGCAAAGGCATTACTGTGAAAGCAAAAGCTTTACTCTTACAAAATGAAAGTGTTATAACTTATGATGATATTTGAAAATGATATGACATAATTTATGCATGTACAGTAGTCTGCTAGTAAGCCTTTGCTAAAGGACAACTAAGGGGAGTCTACCTATCTCCTGTCAATGTTTGAGAAGTGACTCTGAGCAATAATGTAAGATGGGATATGTGTATTTATTCATAATTTAATTAACATGTCACTTGATATTGTGTTGTAAGCATAACAATATGGCTATTCATACATATAATTAGTATACTAGAGAGAGATAGTGAATTATTCAAGCAAACATATTGACCACTAAGTCTTGGTTCATCTTAGTCATGGTTCACTGATGGTGCCTCCCAGGGTAGGTTACCTGCAACTAGAGCTCCAAATATATATACTGGTTTATCCAAAATGTGAAGTTTATGGTTCTGTAATATTCTCAACCTTTCTTACAGGTTTGTTTGATACACCATTGCTAGCAGGTTTACCAGAGAAAGTACGCACTTTCCTAGCTCGTCAGGTACCATTTCCATCTCGACTAGCTAGTCCTGATGAATTTGCACATCTTGTACAGTTTATCATAGAGAACCCAATGTTGAATGGTGAAACTATCAGATTGGATGGAGCTCTAAGGATGCAGCCATAACTTTCAATAAATCCTCAGTAATTTATAAATATGAACTGTATCAGCTTGTAATAATATGAAATATTTGGTTAAGGGACCAGCTATCGGTCTGTCTGCAGTGGTTATGGGATGGAGCGTCTGTCTCCTGAGTTGATGTTGGCTGAATACTTTAGGATCTTTGTATTTTTCAAAAATAATGATACATGTTATTGTGTAATAACATATACCTACCTTTTAGCAAACAGTATAGTGTACAAGAATATCATACTGAAAATACATGGATACTGTGGTGGTAGGTGATTATCTGTTTATTAATGGCAGCTTGTCCATGTACTTCTCATCATAAACAACTAACATGTACAAGAAAACAAAGCAAACTATGACACACCTGATATTCAGGCAAATATACCACAGAGTACTCCAGTTATTTTACCTTGGTTTACTGCTTATTTAATGGTTTAAGTTATGAACACGTCTATGGACTTTTCATGAGATTACCCTCCTCTGTTACCAGGGTTTCCAATCCTATCAAACAAATTTTCATGATGGTAGTGTAGGTTATTATACCTGCTTGTGTGCTGCTGTTACTACACATCACAATACTGTCAAAGCAGAACTTACTGAGAATCTTATAGTGCCTTTCAGAATGTTTCTTATTTTTTACACTGTCTGATGTCAGTGTTATGTATCGTAGTTTCAAGTTCCAAAAACAGGAGTTGTTCTCCCCCCCCCCCCCAAAAAAAAATAAAATATCAAAGAAATTCCGTCAACTGTGTTTATATTTGTTTTGCATGTACTGTCATTGAATTGGGAGTGTGTTGTGACACCTGGTAGCTCATCATAATGGCTCACCATGTGGTGACACCTGGCAACTCACTATTATTATATTATTATGCATATAGATTGAAATTGCTATGGACTAGTTTGAGATCCATTAGTGTGAAAACAATGAGTAACTTCTACTTCAAAATACCTGTAGAGTTGAGGGTTAGGATATACCAGAGTGTGGATCGTAGACTATGTATACACTGACAAATCAAAGCTGTACATTATTAGTGTGACTTGGTATAATCCAGAGTGTGAAATCTAAACAGCTAAAAATGAAATATTCGTAATCAGACTGAATATTTGTTCATTGTCTAGACAAAAACACAACTAAAAGGAACTATGTGTGTAACCCCAAACCACTCATTGTTCATGGCTGAATTATGGAACAATAAAGTTTGTTTGAAGAACCAATACAGTTTGTCTGATATATATATATGATGGTGGTGGTATGTAGATGCATGTGGGCACTTGCATGCAGAACAGAGAGAGACAACTCAACTGATATGCAACTTGGACACAAACTATACATAGTAGTGGTATGTAGATGCATGTGGGCATTTGCATGCAGAAAATTGAGAGAGACAGCTCGACTAACATGCAGCTCAGACACAAACTATACATTGGATGGTGGTGGTGGTGGTGGTGGTATGTAGATGTGTGTGTGTGGGCACTTGTATGCAGAACAGAGAGAGACAACTCATATGCAACTGAGACACAAACTATACATGGTATTTTTTGTTACTTTAAGCTTTTATTTATTGTTGAACACAGAAAGATTTATTTGGCACTAAATTGGAAGACATGCTTCTAGTACTGCTTGGGAGATTCTGACTATACATACAATATATTGCTTTCAAATACATATATCTACTTTATATATAAAAATAACACCAATGGCGCTGTAGCACAACTGTAGTTTTCAAAGATGTTTATCCACATGCTGATCCATGCTGGGTATAGGTGTATTTGCTGAATGATTATCTAGTTGCCTATCCAGCCCTGTTGTTATCTTTACAATATACATAATCATTTGGCTGTTGCTATGGGTCATATTGCTAGACATATTTGCATACATTTTTGAGTGTTCATTGTTTATATTCATGGTCATTTGGCTGTTGCTATGGTGTGGTCTTGTTGCTAGGCATATTTACACATGAATGTTTATTCACTTGTCTTGTTGCTAGGCACATTTACATATATTTTGAATGTTTATTCACTTGTCTATTAATCCTTGTTATCTTTGCAATATATGTGATGATTTGCTATGGGCATGGTCTTGTTGCTAGGCATATTTGCATACAAATTTTGAAGGTTCAATTGTCGATGAATCTGTTATCTTTGTGAAATACACCATAGCTGTTGCTATGCAGTCATGGTTGCTAGGGATATTTGCATACATTTTTTTGAATGTTTACTCGCCTACCAGATATTGTTATTTTAGCAAAATATACTGGCATTTGGTTGTTGCTAAGGGCATGGTCATGGTTGCTAGGGCCAATTGTGTCAAAAGGTTTTGAACAAAATCTGCAGTATAACACTTCTAGAAACATCTCAGTCTCATTGATCAAGTACTTTTTGAGGTAAGTTTTGACCAAAATTCATATTTTTACACCTAATTTGCATATTGCTGATGAGATCATTATATGCTTGATATATCTTCATCTAGACACCCCCAAATGCATCCCCATTAAATTTCAGCTGAATCTGCTCAGTAGTTTTGGATTCAAAGATTTTTGACAAAAAAAACCCAAAACATTTGTAGCCCTAATTTACATATTACTGATGGAATCGTCATATCATAAACAAACCTTTAATCTACACACCCCCAGGTATGTTCCCGCTAAATTTCAGATCGATCTGCCCTGAAGTTTTTGAGTTTGTTTTTTGACCCAAAACAATATTTTTTGGACCCAAATAATACACTTGTGATGCAATCGTCTAGCTTTGAACAATTTCCCAACTAGACACCAAAACTAATGTTCCCACCAGATACAATGGTAATTAGTCACACACACACACACACACACACACACACACACACACACACACAAACAGACAGACACTGCACCATGCCTATAGCACTACTGAACCTTATCAGTTCAGTTGTGCTAACAATAATATTCAGTTTGAGACTTTAGCAAATTATCGATCAAAGTAATTTCAAACTATATCATGATTAATATGAATTCAAGTAGAGTATTTTAAAATGTTGAATGTGTCAGACTTCAGCCTTGTTATGGCTAAAGTCATTGGTCCCCCAGTCAACCCAGCTGTATAATTGACACCTGACAGGATATGGGTTTCTGTGTCAAGGATTTATTGATATGCGCTTACAGAGGCTGCAATGTATTGAGGTATGTATGGGTGTATCAAAACATTGTTTGTGAGTTGAAAGTGCGAGTAGCAGTTTGTCAACAAATTACTGTTTGCGACCTGTAGCACTTCTATTCTGTGACCCTGCGACCGATAACACTTCTACTCTGCGACCCATAGCACTTCTATTCTGAGAGTAGCGACTGGCTTGATGACACGTGTATAGATAGCATGGTATAAAAAGAAAGCTCACACTCCAGAAAATATTGTTCCAGAGTTAGCATCGACGTATTCGCTATGTGTTCAACCGCGATACACCCATACATACATGATATATTGTATGCTTCCCAGTGAGTTTAAGTATAAAGGGCTGTTAATTACCGTTAATGCTGTTAAGTCTGTTCTGGGGTAATAATTGTGCTTTGAAGCACTGTAAAAAAAGCTGTATATAACATTCAACATTTGGAGAGTACTATGTAAAGTTAAACATGATTTCTTCATCCTATTCAATGAAATCAACAGGTGGTATGGTATGTAAGTTTCATTTTATGTGTAATATCTTTGGAATACATATCACAAAGCATGTCTAAAAGCAATGTGGCTAACATTGTTATAAAGATGGGTAATTTTGTCCACAAAGTCTATATTGATTTTGTTTCATTTTTGGTAGTTTCACTATCTGTCTTTTACATGTTTGTTATTCAATAATTTGTGGATAATGTCCTTTTTATATTTGATTGTACAAAAGGTGCATCTTTTACGATTATATTTTGTTTACATTATAATTTTTTGTTTGTTATATTTGCTAGTATTAAAGGGGCACAAGCTGAATTTGTACCTATTTGAGTTACAGTAATTTTTTGCTGTATATTCAAAAGGTACTCACAGTATTGTACCATAGACCCTACTTTCATGTAGGGGCTATGATTATACTTACTAAAGTACACATAACCACCACTCACAGTTGACTGAACGCAAACCTGGTGTTAAAGATATAACTTTTGATGTTTTGATTTGATGCTTTAATTTATTATAAGTATCTAAATGTGGAGGAAATCCCTACTGTGCAATCAACTATACGCTAACAATGCCAGAAGACAATTGTAATGGTATAGAAGACATGCCTCAAAATTAACATTATACTGGAATGTGCTTTATAAGTATATTCACTTAAAACAGGTTATAAACTCAGCTTGTGCCACTTTTGAGTTTTAGTAAGGGTATGCTGAAACATAGACGTAGATCATTGCAGCAGTACGTGACAACACCAAATTAGCATTGTTCACTCTATCCATGTTCAATCTCAGTACAGTTTGATAGGGTCCTGTAATCTTCTTTACCAGTCTAATAGTTCCTGGAAAAAACAAAGACAGAAAAAATTCATAATTTATACTTTAATATGATGGACTGGAGATAGCATAGTTTATAGTTCTGATTCAGTATCAGTTAGGTACTATTAAATAGTAGCTAACTGTTAATTAGTATCAGTTAGTACCATAGGAGTTGTCACTTGGTGTGTGTGTTTGTGTGTGTGTGTGTGTGTGTGTGGGGGGGGGTGTTTTGTGGGTGTGTATCTCTAGGGTGGATTACTTCAAAGATGACAGCAATGATTTATCATTCATCAAAAATGTGAACTTACCAGCTCGGCCTTTTTTATCCACTTTAAAAAAGCCACGGTTGTTGCCACTGACGATTTCAAATTTGAGCTTTTGACCCTGAAGGTGAGAAGCACTCATTGTAATCAATGATCTTGGTGGAGGATAATCTGATGGTAGTGCTATAAAATTAAATGATATAGCTCCTGTTTGTTCTAACAAACACTCCACATCATGGTTTGGACAAGGTTGTTTTATACAGCGGAATTCATCAGATGATCCACTCCTGAAAGACACAATCAGAGAGGTAAGAAAGAAATTCACACTGGACTCCATATTTCATATAGTAATAGTAATAAATGTACCTTTTTGGAATCTTGTTTTGAAGCAACTTTCATCTGAATTATTCACAACGTAGTCACGTTAAAACTAGATTTAAAAAAAGGTAACTTTGTCACAATGACACATGTTGTTTTACATGCAGGTATATACATGAAGCCAACAGTACTGTACAAACTAAACCATTGTCACATGTAAAGATCTGTGTTAATTGTCTGATGTTGTATTAACTCAATTATTACACTTTGCACCTATATATATGTATATATATGTTTTCATTTTGTGATGACTAACTTGATGTTTGGACAGAAAAAATATCTTGGACTTACACTAACTTTCCTGATAGTTTCAACATTTACAAGAACTGTATATACTATTATAGATGGTGCTGTACTTATGCTACACATAAATAATCTGTAATGTTATGATTTAAAATATCACTTTGAATACCTGGATTACAATCTTTTGTACATCAAATTGACACAGAAATTTTAATTTTAAGGAAGATGAAAACATTTTGACTGTCCCTTCAGAATTTATTGGAGGTGGTGTCTGAGCGTATATCATATCTCTACACATGCTTTACCTGAACTGTCTTCACATTGTTGTAAGCAACTGGAACTATGTGTTAAAATCTCATGCTGGAAGTCCCTTGATGATGTAAGATTAGAACTTGACTGGATTCAAGTGTTGTGACATGCAGGAATGGTCTCAGTTGAGACACCAAGGATCCCTATATATGGAGGTAGGGCTTGCATGCACATTGTCTTGATATTAATGCAGGAATCATCTGGTAGTATTTTTGAGTTACAGGAACTGTATAGTTTCGGACTTCAAGAATCTCTCCAGGCAGTGGTTGAGAAGACTACGATGACAGCTGAATAAGAGAAGCTGTCATGTTTGGGTAATAAATTACAGGAGTTTTTAGCCCCCCTCCCCCCAGGGGGAGGCTACTACAATGGGCTCTGTCCGTCTGTGCATCCATCCATCTGTACATAATAAGTCAGTGAAAAGTGATATGTGCACCAAAAATAATGCTTGTGTATAGTTCCTTTCTTCAATGTGATAGGCAGGAATTGATTTTGATAATTGACCATGAAGGTGAAGGTCAAACCTAACACTAGCTTCTATTGCATGCATGTTAATTGGCTTGTTGTGGCTTATGCACGTGAAAGAGACATTGTCTATGAACTTACATCACATATGGAGATGTATGGGTTTAACAGTCCTGTGTATACCATTCAGTGTATATCAACATTTAGCACAAAAACACACAAGTTGATTGACACTGACTGATCAGCAAGCATGAATAATTATGTATGTGGATAACATTGTAACTGACCAATCAGCAGGCACTGACCAGTTGACTGACACATTAACTGACCAATCAACAAGCATTTAACAAGTTCTGTATGTGATTGACGCTAACTGACCAATCAGCAACCACTGACCAGTTCTGTATGTGATTGACATTGTAACTGACCAATCAGCAACCATTAACCAGTTCTGTATGTGATTGACATTGTAACTGACCAATCAGCAACCATTAACCAGTTCTGTATGTGATTGACATTGTAACTGACCAATCAGCAACCATTAACCAGTTCTATATGTGATTGACATTGTAACTGACCAATCAGCAACCATTAACCAGTGCTGTATGTGATTGACATTGTAACTGACCAATCAGCTAGCATTAACCAGTTCTGTATGTGATTGACATTGTAACTGACCAATCAGCAACCATTAACCAGTTCTGTATGTGATTGACATTGTAACTGACCAATCAGCAAGCATTTAACAAGTTTATGTGTTGTACAATAATGGAACTTTGCATTTTGATTTTTTGGTTTTAAATTTTGAGTTAAAGAATCACTACAACTACAAAAACCAAACGGGTAATACATCTAATAATATATATATTTATACAATGAATTAAATGCAAGTTACATATAGATCGATCTGCAATAAACAGGCCCTCCGTCTGTTGAAATTCTGACTCAAAGTTGCCAAGCGACACAGACAACATATGACAACTGTCTTTATCATGTTTATTTTCATCCAGCTGATTACATATCTAACAAGATGTTGATATTTATTTTAGTTCAAGATCAGCTGTTCATTCCATATCAATTTTGGATGTCTGTAAAAAATGATGTGCCAAGAGTGTACTCTTCCTACCCTAATACTTGGGTGTAGTCTATAACAGACAGGCAGTTGAATTTTGGAATGTCTATGAAATTTGCAAATACTGTGTTCTCTCTTTCATGGAATCTTGGAACAAAGAATGCGATAAAAAAACTTGGTTTTCTGTTCCTGACACACTGGATGAATTCTTTCATCAGATTTTGGAATTCGGTCCATTGATGTTCTCATGTTTCAGGATTTTATAGTAATCATCTAGTCTCTACCGTAATCCAAATATCTGAATGATCTAGTCTCTACCGTAATCCA
This sequence comes from Glandiceps talaboti, assembly GCF_964340395.1. Taxonomy (NCBI): domain Eukaryota; kingdom Metazoa; phylum Hemichordata; class Enteropneusta; family Spengelidae; genus Glandiceps; species Glandiceps talaboti. The sequence goes on along the minus strand of NC_135549.1, from coordinate 7,214,399 downwards.
AATAACTGAATGATCTAGTCTCTACCGTAATCCAAATATCTGAATGATCTAGTCTCTACCATAATCAAAATATCTGAATGATCAGTAAAATACATAGACTGTCGACAGTCGTTCGTGCCTTTTTTGCTACGTTTTATCTAAAACTAAAGTCGTTGCCTCGCTCCAATCCGGAGCAATACTATAACCGCGTACTGGTTAGTTCGTGTCTTCGGCAATTGCAGTTCTATCAGTACGCATTAGTATTCAGTGCTACGGAGCAAGGCGACAACTTTGTTTTAGATGAAACGTAGCAAAAAAGGCATGAACGACTGCCGACAGTGTATAAAATACATTGCAATGCCATTAATTAAACTGTCTAAGGATGCAAAAGTTAGCGATAAAGTGAGACCCTAAAAATATTAAAATAATCAACATTAAAGTCAATACTAGCTCCCTAAGTTTAAAAAGATGACTGTGCATGACACTATGGACACTTACCGTTACTTTGTGAGTAAAATACTGTCTAGTGTATAAGTCTACACTACAAATATTATCAACATTAAAACATACAAATACAAAAAAACAGAAGAAAAAAATTTTAAAAAAATTTACAAGCAGTAATAAAACTCATACATAGGTTGGAATTCAGCAGGAAATTTGTTGAGGAAAGGTTATGTGATATGTATAACTCTGTTTTATAATACTAGACTCTAGAAGTATATACTCTCAGTTTAAAATGGAATTATACACTGTAAATGTGGATATCAAGCATAAATTTCCTATAACAGATAATTACTATGCATATTTATACTACATCAAAAGTGACAACAAAATCTGAAATGAATACATTATAAAGACTACAAAAATAGAAATGACTTTTTTTTCAATTTATTTATATGAAATATGACAACAAGAGTGTATCACATAATGGTGTTACTTTCCAGTAAATGTTAAAATTTGTATCTAGTGACATATATGATGATCTTGGCCAAATTTTTGCCAGCCAACGTTCCCTCATCATAGCTTCTCATTTCTAACTCCAATTCCACATCTTGTGGCCCTGTAAGTGGTTGTATTAAGTAAACAGTAGCTTTGAGAGGTTCTTTCTGTAAGCGGAAATTATTGCCTTCGTTTCCACTGACCAAAAGAAAGTCATACGTGTTGGTTCTATAGGGTACGGCTGTCATAGTAAATAACCTGGCTGGGACTCTAACTCCGGTAGGGAAAGTAAGGTAGTTGAAGGAAATGGCAAATGGTAGGGAAAGGCACTCGGGATCATCAATGGCACATCTCTGACGACGACAACGACTGTAACAAAAAGCAGCAACAAAGAAATCTACATTTAATCTTGAAATCCAAGTGGAGTAAATTGAAGATTTTGAAGCTTTTAGTTTAGTTCAAAAGAAGCAGTACAAAGGAAATATTGAATTGAGCAAGAAAATACTTGCCTTATTGCAATCAGCAGATTTCTTTGCATAATATACTTATAAGAATGTTGTTTCATTTCTCCAACCATGTTATGTGTAACTTTTTATTGTCCTGATATAAAAGTGCTCTACTATTTCTATCATTAGACTACCACCACCACCACCACCACCACCACCGCTGCCACCATCACTGCCACCACCACCACCACCACCGCCGCCACCACCACCGCCATCACTGCCACCACCATCATCACCACCACCACCACCACCACCACCACCACCACCACCACCACCATGGTGACTTCTATCTGTTATGTGCAACTTTGTGACTATTTAATGTTGTATGAAATCAGTCATCATTTAGTTGGATATATAACCCCCTATCACGGACATGCACACCATCAAAGTAAATCACACTGTATTAGTATGAATGGAAACAATGAATAGAGATGGAATGATCATAACTGTACACTGGTACTAGTGTTGTGGAAGATGAATTTATATGAAGATGAAGTTATTTTTTGGGTGGTTCTAAAGTTAATGTTATGTACATAGAGTTATTATGCTGGCACTATCACAACAAGATAATGTCAAAAACTGCTCTAGCACCAATATGTGCCATATATGGTCTGAAGGTATGAAGTGAACCAATCAGAAGCTGATTACCAGTCTTACCTGCACCTATATATGGTCAGAAGCTATGATATGAACCAATCAGAGGGTGTCAATACTTACGCTGCTGCTGTCTTGATAAAGTATTGAGGGCATTCAATAGCATGGCACTTGTAGGAACCACGGGTATTAAAACAAGTCTGTGAGGATTCACACGTGTCTGTTCCAGCAATACACTCATCAATGTCTATAGAATAGAAGAAATTATGAATTAGGTTTTAATGGCTATTAAGCCAGTTGTATGCTATATAGAGAGGTTTAAATGTGCGTATTTATGTGTGTTCTATATGCATAGCGTCATAGTCATGTGGTTCGAAGCAACCCAGGCATTCTGTATCAGACGTGATACATCGAAATGGCAGTCGACGAGTAACTGTAAATATGTGTTAAGTTTTCTTCATTTTTTTCTGTTAAATGTCGTATTTTGTATATCAAAGTTCGGAAGCATAACTGTCAACTAATTGTTCCGTTTTTCGTTTGGGTAGTTGCACGAAAAATAGTAAAAATACCAACAGGTTTAGAAAACAAAGTCATGTGTGTGGGCTTCTGGACAGAAGATGCCAATGTGCAAGTACACATTCCATTGCTTTCATGTTTGAGTTCTCAATGCATAACTAAACACAACTTTGTATGTGTCATTACATGTACACCTGCAAGATAATGCTTCTGTACGTGTACGCGTTCTAACGTGTATCTAAACCTCTCTATTATAAGGCATATCTGAAAACTGATTTGGGCCTTTCACAAATTTCATGGCAATCAGTGTTCGCAATACTATCTAATATATAGTACTAAATATTGTTGACTTCAATGAAGTACTAAGGTCACCTGGAACTCACTATTTCCCATTCTTTGACTGGAATACAAATGCATATTTCACATTTTCATATTTATTTCTTGAAAAGTCCTTCACAAAAAAAACATTAAGATAAACAGCAATAAGCAAAAAGGACTGCAGGTATGTCCATTCATGAATAATGCACTCAGTCAATAATTCTATTTTGCCATTCATTGGTTAATTGACAGCAAAGTTACCCTTAGAGCTGCATGAGTAATGATATTTTCCATTGATGGTGTATTTACTTACCTCGACATGACCGTTTATCTGCAGCCAGGTTGTATCCAGGTGGACAACTACATCTGTAGGAGCCTGGCACATTATTACATACACCAACACACAGACTACCTTGACTTGAATATACTGTACACTCGTCAATATCTGAAATAGTGATGACAACATTAATAGGTTATTTACTTTGCATGATGATGCGGCTATTTTGACATACAAGCATGGAGTTTCTCCAACTTTTTATAATCATACTAGTATATTTTACAATCTGTATGTCTTGAAACTTTTTACCATTCAAGCAAGAGCAAGTGTGGTATAATTGGGGTATTTGCAATTGATTGCAGTGTTCTCTGCGCCCATACTTTCACAAGTGTAATGAGTGAAAGTGCAGCAGAAAACACTGCAAGTACGAGTGCAAATATCCCTGAGTACCCACACTGGTACTCACGTGGCATATAGGGATCTGTTATTATTACATATATCAATATCTGAAATAGCAAATTTCTGTAAAAATGATACAGTGCAATATCACTAAATCTATAGAATTCGTTACCTGAACATGTAAAGCAGGCTAAAACTTTTAAACACTTCAAAGACAATTACAGAGACATTTCTTCTGCCTAGCAATTATTTTATCTATCTGGATCTATAATGTCACAATATATTTTATTTTAATATATTTCAATGTGTTTTAGAATCTGTAAGTGGACTTTTGCGTGATTGTTGATTTGATGTAAGAGGGAAAGAAGCCGACCCTGCAACACTGTGTTGTTTGTAACACTTACTGAGTTTTACCCAGACTAAAGATATTTTATAATAATAATGATATAATAATAATAATAATCACACGCTTTTATAATCGTATCCTCATTTGCATGCAGGTATACAATAATGTTTTCGGTATTGCACTGCAGTGCAAATACCACTAGTAAGTGTGTGCACTGGTGCAAGTAATCAACAGACTATCTTACCATTACAAGTACCACTTCCATCTGAACTGATACGGTATCCTCTACTACACAGACAGGCATAGGAACCATAGTAATTAACACATTGTTGTTCACACACATCTTCCTGGGCACACTCATCCACATCTATAGATTAATGCAAATCATAACATTGATTAAAATCACAAATATATAAAAGGTAAAAGTAAGAATTTGTATAGTGGCGAAATAAAAACACAGTTTAGGCAATACAATCATATCATGGTAGTACATTTTTGTGTTTTATCTGCTGACTAAGCAGAAGCAGAAATGAACACATTCCAAACTACTGTGTGAAGTTGAATGGTACTTTAAAACAAAGATGCTCGTTATTTGCACACTGGTACAGATATAGTAGACATGTTCAATCTATTGTGAAGTTGGTTTACTGTCTTACGCATGGCACTGGGAAACAGCGAAACATGTTTTTGTAGACATAAATTATATATCTAGAGTCAAAGTTATAGGACAGCAAAGGTTAGATTTTGACTCTCTGTGTAATATGAGTGTAGAATATGACTTAGTCAGTAAACAGATGGTCTAACTATAGTAGCTGTATGTGTTTCTGTGCTGGATTTGTTTTAGCTGAATGCATGCTAAAAAAAAGTTCTGCAGAAATAAGTCTTGCTAACATACATTATGTATATTAATAGGGCAAAAACTGATATGTGTTTAGACATAGTTTTGACTGCATATTTAAAAGGTACTCGCATTAGTGTACCTACTATAACACACTTAACCACCACTTACAATTAACTGAACTCAAACCTGGTATGAAGATATAACTCATAAACAATCTGACGATGCAATTTATGATATGTATCAAAAAATGTTCAGGAATCTTACAATGCATTGCAGCAATCAACTGTTCTAAAAATGCCAGAAGACAATTGTAATGTTCTAGAAGACATGCATTGACATTAACATTATACTGGAATGTGATTCTATTTAATAAGTATTTTCACTGGAGTAAAAAGCTTAAAAACTCAGCTTGTGCCACTTTCACATATGCCATATGTAAAGGACACACTGGTATCAATGACATAGCCAGCCATGGCATCATGAACTCTCATACAAACATGTACACAGTAACAACAGACTCACACATAAGCTTGACAGGTGTCAAGAACAGTTGCACTAAATATGGTGACCCAACTGGATTAGTTATTTAAACAATAATGTACGCCCTCCCAGCCCATAATGGACGAAAGCAAACTTTGAACGACATAATGGGTGAGGCGACAGCCGAGCCCATTATGGAGTGCAAGTTTGCTTGAGTCCATTATGGACTGGGAGGGCATACATTATTGTTATTATTTTATAGTTTTGCCAATTCCAGTGAATTTGTAGACCGAGAAACGTAAAACAACGTATAATATACACAGCGCTGAACATCGTCTGCCATGTTCGGCCCGGAAGCTGAATACTAATCATAGCGACACACGTACATGCACGTACACACACATATACACTTCAATGAATTGCTGTGAACACAAATTTGTTTCATGAATGCGTTGTATTTTTAAACAGTGGAAATGACAATCATTAGTAACAACATACATTTCGAAAAAATACCTCGTCGTATGAAGAAACAGAACAAATAAGCTTGTATTGTTATGCTCATTCCGGGGCCGCGATGCCCAATAACGGAGTACATTATCAGTAATAATGTACAGTGATGACGTCACAAAATTCACTGGCATTGGTAATGCTATAATATAATAACAAGTAATGTGTCTAACTTCCCCTTGCACAGTCTGCCAAAGTGTGTCTGACTTGACCTTAATTGTCATTCTGCTAAAATTTTTCAAGTGTACCAAATACACGTTTACAGTATGTACTTGAATCACCACCAAATATACAATGCACAGTATAGTTACCTTTACAGTTGAAATTATCAGCTGCTAACTCATACCCATCATTACAGTCACAGCGGAATGAACCTTCTGTATTGATACATATTTGGGGGCATCGACCCCTCCACTCTGTGCACTCATCAATGTCTGCAAAAAAAGTCATGAAACAAGAATGTTAAGATTTTTTAGAATTCCATAGATACAAAGAGAAATTCAATGGCAAATTCTTGTAAACTGATTGGCCCTAAAACCAGATAAATGTCACAGAAGCTATCCTTCACAAGTTCTGTAAAATAGTTGGCCTTAAAACCAGGTGAACATACACAAAACACTAACCTTCACAAGTTCTTGTAAACTGATTGGCCTTAAAACCAGGTGAACATACACAAAACACTAACCTTCACAAGTTCTTGTAAACTGATTGGCCCTAAAACCAGGTGAACGTACACAAAAACAAACCTTCACAAGTTCTTGTAAACTGATTGGCTCTATAACCAGGTGAACATACACAAAACACTAACCTTCACAAGTTCTTGTAAACTGATTGGCTCTATAACCAGGTGAACATACACAAAACACTAACCTTCACAAGTTCTTGTAAACTGATTGGCTCTATAACCAGGTGAACATACACAAAACACTAACCTTCACAAGTTCTTGTAAACTGATTGGCTCTATAACCAGGTGAACATACACAAAACACTAACCTTCACAAGTTCTTGTAAACTGATTGGCTCTATAACCAGGTGAACATACACAAAACACTAACCTTCACAAGTTCTTGTAAACTGATTGGCTCTATAACCTGTTGGACAGGCACAGTTATATCCCCCTTGTGTATTCTGACATGTCTGATCTTCTTTACACTCATGAGTTCCTCTTGCACATTCATCCACATCTACAAGTAAAATAACATCATAATCCTAAAAAGTTAACTTTTGGTTAGATAATGAAACAAAAGTAACAGCTACATATACTGAAACAATACCCAAGAGTTCACATAATGAAACAAAACTCACAACTATAATATGAAACAAAATGTAAGGACTGCAATATGAAGTGAAGCTTAGCGCTTCACTCTAAAACAAAACTCACAGCTAAAGAGTGTCTAATGAAACAAAACACAGGGTTAGTAAGTTACATAATGAGACAAAACTTACAACTAAATAGTCAAACAAAAATCAGAGCTACATAATGAATCAGAAAGGTTTCATAACGAAACCAAACTCAGAGCCATATGATGAAACAAAACTCCGCTGGTATTTTTTTGTTTTTTGTAACATGTTTAGAAGTGGACCTGCTGTTCAGCTCTTCCACTATGCAATTTTGTTTTAGCAAAGTAATACAGTGGTTAGTGGTTTCATATGTGTTCTATAGTTTACACACTATACTAATAGAACACATTTCACACAGAAAGTTGGTGAAATACATTACATTAGTCACCATTTTACAAAACTTCTATTTTTACCCCTAATTTTTGCATATCAATCACCCACTCAACTTGTCTTGAACAAACTTATATCTGCTTATCAAATGACACCTACACAAGAAATTTCAGCTAAAATTGGCCGAGTAGTTTTGGAGAAGATTTTTGAAGCACCTATTTTTAGACCTAATTTGCATAACAATTACCCAATCAACTTGTCTTGAACAAACTTATGTCTGCTTATCAAATGACACATACACAAGAAATTCCAACTCAATTGGCCCAGTAGTCTTGGAGAAGAGTTTAAAGTATTTTTACCAAAAAATGCTACTTTTAATACCTAATTTACATATTACTGACCCAGTTAATTTATCTTGAACAAACTTATATCTACTCATTACACGTACACAACAAATTTCAACTAAATTGGCCTAGTAGTTTTGGAGAAGAAGATTTTTGAAGCATTTTTACCAACATTCTATTTTTAGACCTAATTTGCATAAAAATGTCCCAATCAACTAGTCCTGAACAAAAGTATATCTGCTCATCAAATGACACCTACACACCAAATTTCAGGTCAATTGACAGGTAGTTTTGGAGAAGAGGATAAAAGTAGAAAAACTGACAGACGGACACCGATGGTGAATCAACCTAACCCTTAAGCTCCACTCAGCTGTCACTGACAGCGGAGCTAACAAAACTCAGAGCTATATAATGAAACAAAACCCAAGAGTAAGGTTTCATAATGAAACAAAACTCAGAGCTACATACAAATGTATAATGAAATAAACCCAAAGCATACCTTGACATCTTGTACCAGTGGTATCAAGTTCCAACCCTGCACCACATGAAATAAATGGATTACAGCGATAGGAACCAAACGTATTATAACATCTAGCATTGCGAGCACACGGGTTACCATCACATTCATTGATATCTAGGGAAATAATCAAATAATAGCACATGAACTTAACAATAGCAAACATTTCATGAACATCATAAAAAGGAGTCTGGGATAGGGCGGCCATATTTAACTATATTTCACATCATGACTTCTTTGTTGTGTTTGTCAATGTTTGTCATTTCTAAGTCATTCAGACTGCAAAGTATGAAAGTATCACCAACATGTGCACATACAATTACTTTCTTCTTTTACTCTTAGTCTATTTTCACTTTTAACTGATCAACTGACCCATAATTTTTTAGGTGTTACAATTTGAAACATAGAATTAAGTATGGACATCCTTAGGGAAAATGTGCCTGTCATTTCCGTGATATACAGAGTAGATTTCCTATTCATAAACACAAAAGGGATCAGTCAGTACTATCACCAAATGGTAGTGGTTTATGACAATGTACATTGTCTGACAGAAGTATAGCAAAGTATCTATTGTATATACCATTACTTACCAACACACTGATCATTTTCATCAAGTCTTAGACCAAGATCACAATCTTTGACATCTTCGCAACGGAAGGATCCTTGAATGTTTTGGCAAATTTGATTTTGTCGACAATTGTGATTTCCTATTTCACATTCATTGTCATCTGTTTAGACAAAAGGGGTTGGAATTACTTTTAGTGATGTTAAATCAAATAACTAATGTAGCTGAAAGTTATGATTATAAACAAGATATTTTTTGTTGCTGAGTGAAATCAACATGCTAATTATCACATTAATATGCAAAAAATACCTGTCAAAATCTACTGAAAGCTACTACAGTTCTGATTGAGTGTGTAAACAAGCGACCTATCGGTCAGAATAGCTCCGCTTTTTTTTTTTTATTTAATTTTTTATTTTGGTGACATGTAGAAGTGGTTCAGGTCTTCAGCTCTTCGAGTCACTATGCAGTTTTGTTTTAGCGATGCAATAAAGTGGTTAGTGGTTTCATATGATGTCTCACTATAAAACACATTTTACACAGAAGTTGGTAATGTATTGTACTTTTATACCATAGTCACCATTTTATAACAAAAATCTACTGTTATGAAAAATTGCACAAAATCTCCGAAAAAAATGACTGGGAAATGCACACATGAAAAAGAAAAAAAGAGGATTTTGAGGTTGGCTATAAGTAATTCCAGTGTCTTACAGCTGTAACCCTGGAAAATTTTAATGAAGAATGAAATAAACTAGGGATCTAAAATAATTTTGAGGCAATTTGAATTTCAATTTTCTAACAAATTTACAAAGTCAACAACATTCAACTTGTTCTAGTTGTGGTAGATATATATAGGGAAGAAATGTATTAATCGCCATCTTAGTTTCCGTACGGCGACAATCTCAAGTACCCGGAAGAGAGTCATTCTCAGCCATACGTTACAGTGGTAACACTCGTTCATGTTCGGTTACCTTTCACAAAGAAAACACAACGAAATGGTTGAAATGATCTTTTTTTTAATTTCTTTCATCACAACAACAAAATCTGCGTGATCAAAAGTGTTGTAAACTAAACCAGAAAGAATTATCGGACTGGCTAAACTTCCCGATGAACTGGAAGGTCCTACTACTTCCAAGTAAGCCTCGATAGTACTATAGTACGTGAGAAAATCGTCTCAAACTAGCGATACAACTTTCAAAATATAACTTGACATGTCTTCATCTGTTAGAGTTATACAATTCAAGACGGGTTTTCACTCGAAAACAACAATTCTGTGAATAATGACACTCTGAACGCAGCGATTTCTCGGACGATGTTACCACTGTAACGTATGGCTGACAACGACTTGCTTCCGGGTTAGTCCCTCGTGCATACGGGTGGATTGTCGGCGATTAATACATACATGTACATCGTTAGACTGTCGACAGTCGCTCGCGCCTTTTTTTTACTCCGTTTTATCTAAACTCCGATCCGGCGCAACACTAGTCTAATCGCAAACTGATATCGAGGGCCGAAGGCCTTCGGCCCTCGACCATTCGGGCCTTCGGCCCTCAATATCAGTTTGCGATTATACTAGTGTTGCGCCGGATCGGAGTTTAGATAAAACGTAGGAAAAAAGGCGCGAGCGACTGTCGACAGTCTAGTACATCGTCTGATATTTTAATTCACAGTGTTTTTTGTGACCGGCGCCTGTCAGCAGACTCTGCCATTTTTTTCATCATTCCATTTTATTTAAACTTTGTACTTGACATTTCGCAATATTTATAATTCTCAACAAAATCTATGTGACCTCAACATGCCTCACTTCGCTCGTACTCAAAGCAGCCCCGCACGTAGTCCTGCTTGCATACGGAGGAATTCGGGACTCGATTCTGACAATTGTCCCTCCCCCTCCGGTGTTTAGAGTCAAGTCAGTAATACAGACTCGTGCACCCGAGGACTACCCCCCCGCGCGGTATGATCACTGACACTGATGACATGATGAGAGAGAACCTTTTCGGATTTACATGTAAAACGGGGAAAGATACGCAAAACATAATGCAAAGTCTGAAGCCAAATTAAAGTTGTAATTATTTTGATTATTCTAACTTGCCAAATATTTGCATTTTGGAAAGGCAAGACACGTTCATGTCGTTTAACTTTAATGTGAACTGTCGGCCATATTTAAACTTCAACCGCATGCCTGGCATGCCCTTCCTTACGCAAGTTGTCGGAATTCTGGTTCACTGTCATTCCAAATTGCACGACAATATAGAACCACAAGTTACATGTTATCTGAAAACATCACACTTTTATAGTGGGTCTGCAGTGTGATTTTAGTGAGTACTAAGAACGTCCTGTGTTGATACTCAAGATACTTGCTGTGGAAAATCGCTCGGTCGAATGAGGTCACCTTCAACTTCTGGTCGAATCAGGATAGAGTATGCAAATGAGGATGTTGCGGATTGGCTGATGATGTAGAAGGGTGCAGAATTGGATTTGAAGTTTACAACCCTGTTTCGAACAAACGCTTGTCATTTGGGCGCCCAATGCGTAGAATTATTACTATAGCACATATTACATTGTTTGTTTGACGTCAATAGTGTCTTTTGAAAAGTGGCAGTTTACTTAAAGTCTCGTCGACTGATTTCCAATATGGCGTCGGTCATTATGCTCATTAACATATCCATTTTCTTTTCAAATTACAAAAAAAAAATCATAAAAAATAAAAATGAGGATGTGCTGACTTGAAATTGACAAATCTGAGTAAGCTACCCCCTGCGCATCAACACGCCAGATATCAAAGCAATCTAATAAGAGGTTTTCAAGGAGTTGATGAAAATGACATTTTATGAAAAAAAATCATAAAAAATTGAAAATGGCACAGATCAACTTGGCATGAACAAATCTGAATAGCCTCCCCCCAGGGAACATGCACACCAAATATCGAAGAATTCCGACTGTCACTTATGGAGTAGATAGTAAAAATATAAAAGTTTGACGGACACCTATGATTCACTCTACTCTCTATACCTCAATACCCACCTATACCTAAAGCTACGCTTTCAGCTTTCGCTGACAGCAGAGCTAATAAATCACAATGGTTCTCTTTTATTTGAATACATCTCATCGTCTAATCGTGAATATAAAAATACCGCCAATGGCGTTGTAGCACAACTGTACAGTTTTAAATGTTTATCCATATGCTAGTCCATGCTAACAATAGGTGTTCATTTGCTGAATAACTATCCAGTTGCCTATCCAACCATGTTGCTATCTTTACGATAAATGCTATCATTTGGCTGTTGCTATGGGCGTGGTTATGTTGTTAGATATATTTGCATACATTTATGTATGTTTTTGTTCACTTGTGTATGAATTCCTGATATTGTCTTTGCAAAACACGTGATCATTTGGCTGTTGCTATGGGCATGGTCTTGTTGCTAGGCAAATTTAAATACATTTTTTGAATGTTTATTCAATTGTCTATTAAACCCCATTGTTATCTTTGTGAAATACACCACCGTTTGGCTGTTGCTATGGGCGTGGTCATGGTTACTAGGGTATTTGCATACATTTTTTGAATGTTTATTCATTTGTCTATTAAACCCCATTGTTATCTTTGTGAAATACACCACCGTTTGGCTGTTGCCATGGGCGTGGTCATGGTTACTAGGGTATTTGTATACATTTTTTGTATGTTTATTCATTTGTCTTTCTATTCCTGTTGTTATCTTTGCAAAATACGTGATTATTTGGCTGTTGCTATGGGTGTGGTCTTGTTGCTATGCAAATTTACATACATTTTTTGAATGTTTATTCAATTGTCTATTAAACCCTGTTGTTATCTTTGTGAAATACACCACTGTTTGGCTGTTGCTATGGGCGTGGTCATGGTTGCTAGGGTATTTGCACACATTTTTTGAATGTTTACTCACTTGCCTACCAGATGTTGATGTTATTTGACCAAAATATACTGCCATTTGGTTGTTGCTAAAGGGCGTGGTCATGGTCGCTAGGGCCAATTTTGTCAAAATATTTTGAAGAAAATCTGCAGAATAACAGTTTCAGAAACATCTCGCCAAGTTTCAGACTCATTGACCAAGTACTTTTTGAGATATAAGTTTTTGACCAAAAATGAACATTCTTACACCTAATTTGCATATCACTCATGGAATCATTGTATGCTTAATATATCTTCGTCCATACATCCCTAGATGCATCCCCATCAAATTTCAGCCCAATCTGCGCAGTAGTTTTGGAATTATAGATTTTTAACCAAAAAGACACATTTTTAGCCCTAATTTGCATATCACTGATGGAATCATCATGTCATGAACAAATCTTACTTTACACCCCCTAAAGAATCTTCCCACCAAATTTTGCACCAATCTGCCCAGTAGTTTCTGAGTTTAAGTTTTTTGACCAAAAATAACATTTTTTGACCCAAATCACACACCTGTGATGCGATCATTTTGATTTGAACAATTTCCCAACTAGACACCCAAGGTAATGGACCCACCAAATATCATGGCAATTGGTTCAGCAGTTTTTGACTTTAAGTTGTTTACACACATACACACACACACACAGACAGACAGACAGACACTTTGCCATGCCTATAGCACTACTGAACCTTCAGTTCAGTTGTGCTAAAAAATAGGCATTCTTGCAAACCAGAGCTGTTATTTCTTACACGACACTGTGAAATAACAAACTCTGGCTTCTTACGATGGACGGACGGTTACTAGTATTTCAGATTAGTGTAATAAATATTCATGAGAAATGACGTAATGATGAACCATATGTTCTGGAGTGAACTTACCAACACACTGATTGGCTGAATTGAAATGAACTTAATTACCAACACACTGATTGGCTGAAATGAAATGAACTTACCAACACAATGATTGGCTGAATTGTACATGAAATTGAATGAACTTACCAACACACTGATTGGCTGAATTGAGGGTGTAGCCAGTACCACAGTCTCTGATTCGGTGACACTGGTATGAACCGACAGTATTGATACAACGTTGGCCATCTTCACAAGAAGACACTCCAAGAGCACATTCATTGATATCTATTGCGTACAAAACAGATAGCTATCAATAGTTATAGTTGGATCCACCACTTCTAGCTAATGTTTTAAAGTTAACTCTAATATTTCAAATGAATTAATGTGTGATAAATGAAAATATAGTTGTCAAAAATACTTTACAAAAGTCTGATGAAATTAGACTTGAATTGATAACAAATTTTGTTTTTCATATTCCATCATCAAAATAGAAACTACTTGGAGTACTTCCTGGTGAAATCTTGAAACTGTAGACAATTTATTTTCTGAGCAAACAAGAAACAGATCAAAATATGTCAACAGAGAAACAGTATTGTAAATCAATATCCTCTTTACAAGAATGCTCCAATTTTTTTGTTGCTTCAGTTAAATATATGTGTGCCTTGTGAGAGTGAGTGAGAAACTAACCTTCACAATTCTGAGTTCTAGTGTTAAACTCAAGACCAGTGTCACACTGGTTTTCCTCCTCACACCTGAATGTACGATGTAAGTTAATACATCTCTGTCCATTGCAAGGATCATCTAATTCAGCACACTCATCAATATCTGAAAGAGATATATAAATAAACAAATAAATAAACAAATGAAATTTAAGAGTATGTGAAAGTCAAGTTGTTGTGAATATGCCAGACTAGATGGTCATCGCCCACCAAATTTCAGCCCCATTCACCATTTAGATTTTGAGATATAAGTTTTTCACTATTTATAATCAATATTTTAAAACATGATTTACATATCACTCATGGGATCATCATGTCGTGAATATACCTTCATCTACACATCCCCAGAGGTATCCCCATTATAGCTCAGTCTATTCTGCTCAATGTTTTTCAAATTAAAGATTTTTGATCAAAAATACACATTTTATGACCTAATTTGCATATCACAGATTGGATCATCATGTCATGAACAATTCTTAATCTACACACCTCTAAAAACGCTCCCATCATATTTCAGACCAATCTGTCGAGGAATTTTGGGGTTTATGGTTTTCCTTTACCAACAATAACACATTTTGACTCAACCTGCGCATCTCTGATGCAATCATTTTCATTTGAACAATTTGTATAATCTATATATCAGTCTGGCAGTTTTGACTTTAAGTCGTTTGCACACACACACACACACACACACCTTTAAGTCGTTTGCACACACACACACACACACACACACACACACACACACAAACACACATACACATAGACATTTCATCACGCCAATACCACTACTGAATCCCAGTTCAGTTGTACTGTAAATCTGAATGAAAATACTTAGTAGACATGTATTGATGATAAAGTTTGTTCTTCATATTTCATCACCAAAACAGAAACTATGGGAGCTACTGTCTTTCCTGTACATGGTGAACTTTTGAAACTGCATGCAGACACAAGAAACAGACCAAAATTTGTCATCTGAGAAATAATATTGTAAATCAATCTCCACTTCACAATAATACTACTGCATATACACTTCAATTATTTTGTTGCTTCAGTGAAAAATATGTCCTGTGAGAATGACTGAGGAACTAACCTTCACAACTCCGAGTTCTGGTATTAAACTCAAGACCACTTTCACATTGGGGTTCCTCCTCACATCTGAATGTACGATGTAAGTTAATGCATCTCTGTCCATTGCAAGGATCATCTAATTCAGCACACTCGTCAATATCTGAAAGAGATATATAAATAAACAAATGAAATTTAAAAGTATGTGAAAGTCAAGTTGCTGTGAATATGCTAGACAAGATGGTCAAGCTTACTTAGTGAATTTGACAGAAATAGAAACTTCTTGAAAAAAGCCCACTGATGTTCTAAAGTAGTTGATGATTCATTTACTACTGATTGAAAAGTAGTATCAACTTATTAAACCTTGGCTGACACTGTATTATACAATAAACCGGTACTTTATAACGAATATGATATCATACCTGATTTTGAAATTTAACTAATATCAATGAAGATCACTGTCAAAAAATTCCAGAATATTTATCTTTAATATCAGTCAGGTTGAAACTTGAAATATATTGTTATGTCAGTACCTAAGACAAAAATAACGCCAAAGAAGTTGTAGCACAACTGCAGAGTTTATGTTATATCTTTTAAAATGTTATATATACACCACAATTTTACTGTTGGGATGAGCAGCATCTTCATAATGCTGGGTCAATTATGCCAATTTTTTTGAAAGTTTATTCACTTGCCTACCATTCATGTTGTTAGCAATATACATCACAATTTCAATGTTGCTATGGGTGTGATCTTGTTGCTAGGCATATGTGCATTCACTTTATGGATGATTGTCCACTTCCCTAATTATCCATCTCTATTTTTAACTTTGCAATACACATCATCAATTAGCTGTTGCTATGGACATGGTCTAGTTGCTGGGCATATTTGCATACATTTTTGGTATGTTTATCCATTTGTCTACTGCATGTAATCCCTGTTGCTATCTTTGCAACTAACCTTCACAACTCCGAGTTCTGGTATTAAACTCAAGACCATTTTCACATTGGGGTTCCTCCTCACATCTGAATGTACGATGTAAGTTGATACATCTCTGTCCATTGCAAGGATCATCTAATTCAGCACACTCATCAATATCTGAAAGAGATATATAAATAAACAAATAAATAAACAAATAAATTCATGAATATCAAAATCATTTTTACAAGTATGTGGAAGTCAAGTTGCTGTGAATATATACAAGAAAATGTGACTAAGTAAATCTAACTGCAAAGTTATCTAAAAAGAAAGTCTAAAGAAGCTTACATAAAATTGAATAAAATATTGCTTGGTAGAATTCGCCTTGGACCAACTGTCACAAAAAACTGAAGTTCTTGAAATCTTTCCAAACTTTGTCATGTGAAATCTTGTTTCTTTTTCTTTGAAGTAATAAAGGTAGTAGAGTTCTTAAAATTAACATTAACAATTCAAGCCTAGAGTGCTTGTTGACTGATATCACAATTTACAAACAAATGAATGAATACGTAACAAACAAACTGTCAACAGCAGACTAACCTTCACATCGCCGTAATTGTGTGTTAAACTTAAGACCAGTTTCACATTGTTCCTCCTCCTCACATCTGTATGTACCCTGTAAGTTGATACATCTTAGTCCAAGGCAAGGACCATCTACTTCAGCACACTCATCAATATCTGAAAGAGATAAAATCCAAATTTGTAATACATGATGATGGACAATCAAGATTATTTAAAAGTGACTTGACAGAAACAAGTAACACACAACTCCACATTTTATGTCATAAAAAATTTGATTTTTTAAACCAACTTTTGTCAAGGTCAAAGTATTTTTTTGACACAGAAAGACTGTTTTTGATAACATGAATGTACACATTTAATCGGTGAAATAATCACTTACAAATTATGAATTTATATCTGGAAAATGGTCATGTGTGAAAGGAAAAGAAACTATATACAATACGGTACATGCCATGTGTTAAGTGTCTCATCTTTGAGCAATGTTTGGTTGATATTGGTTGCGAAACCCTGCTGTGAAGATAAACAATTTAAATGTAATAGCAGTACTGCTGCCATTTTCTGATTGTGTTTGTTGGGGTACAGTAAACAAACAGCTATAATATGTACGACAGGCATTGCAAGCTTATGTCAAGAGGAGTAACATGAATATTAAACGTTTTTGTGCTTTGCGTGTACAAAACTATGAGACATCTTTGTTGAGATGATAAATGACTATTTACCGTCACATCGTCGAGTTCTTTCATTAAATTCAAACCCACTTTCACAGGGATTCTCTTGTTGACATTGAAAAGCACCATCAGTATTAATACATTGCCGTCCAAGGCATGGATCATTTAGTTCTGTACATTCATCCACATCTGCATGAAAAAAAGACAGTAGTAAATTTTAATTTAAATTCACTTTCTGTGTGGCTCCTGAGATTGACAGTAAGACCTATCATAGTTAAAAGAGATGGAATAATAAAGAGATGAACAGATCATAAATAGATAAATAAATAAAAAGATAAATATTTGAAAAAGTCTTCGCAGAAGATAGAGTCCAACAAGCGGCCTGAAAGATCTAGTCATTGTTTCTGCAATGTACTATATGCTCACCAACAAGTGGGTAGTGAGTGTTTACATACACTGTATGTACCATATGTACATAACACATCTCATGGACTAATTTATTATGAATGTATGTATGCATTGTGGTTACCCGTGGTGCACTCCATCTACATTCTGTGCTGCATAATCCAAACGCTGCCAGCCATATCAACATCAATAAAAGTCTATTTTGCCTAAAACATCTATGTTAGGGACAATCATACAATGTCACATAAGTTCAATAAACGAACTTTGTTTGTTTAGGACAAATCCCTACCCCTCCCCTAAACGAATGTTCACAAGTTTGACATTGACACAATTATATATGATGTAAACCATGGTGAAAATTGTAGCAGTCACACCACTATGATCGATGCAATGCAAAACATGATGGCAAATACATTAAAATACTACCGAAACCCAGCACTGTATCACATTATCAGTAAATTTAATCAACTTATGAATATTTCAGTAGTAAATACAGAACCAGTTATCATTGAAGGCATGAAAGTTTTTCAAAATTTGGTTAGAAGTGTGAAAATGAAGTTCAGCAATCGCATTGATGCCAGACCCCCTCCCCCCCATATTGAGCTTGTGTGACATTGTGCAATCATCCCTCAGGGATGCAGTTTTTTTTTTACAAATTGTTATTTCATGTACCATTCTCTTGTATCCAATTTATTGATAACAAAGTCTTCATGGACAATACAGTCCTAGCTACTACAACTGCTTGTACATGAAGATACTCTTTGGCTGTTTCAGACATAGGAATTGAGTAATCCTAATACTGTAAGAATTCAGTTAGAAGCATCATGCTTGCCAGTTACATAGCTTCTGTTGTTAGGCAACTCATACTTAATTTTATGTTTCTCATCTTAACACTCTGAAAATGAGGGGTCGGTGTGTTGGTTAAATCTTTTTACAAAATGTATTTTAAAAAGTACCATATGTATATGAGTACATGTTGGCAGTACTTTCAATTCATAATTGAACTTTATATTTGTAACATTCTGAATGACTTAGAAATGACAATTAAAAGTCAGAAGGAAACTTTGAACCGTGCCTTTTATTACATTCCCTAAATTTTGAAAAAATAGAATACTCTTAAATACAGAAATATGAATAATTTCTTTCTCATTTACAAATAAATAAATAATTACAATACTGCACACACAAATAAAGTTATGAGGAGGGTGGAATAAAAGCTCTGAGTTGACCCCTTGGATGCAACGTTAAATTACATATTTACACAACTTATACATTTAGATATTATTTCTAACCATTTGTCTTCATTTAACAATTGGAAGGATAATGAGTGACCTAAGGGGCCTAGTGATTTGTTGTGACAAACCCTTAGGTCACCAGTATTTTCCGGCTGAATGAAGGTGAATAATAAAATCATACCTCCAGTAAATTTATGAAAAATTTGGAAAAACAATGTTTTGGAATGTTTTGATTCATATTTGTGATGTAGACACAGGTTGTCTTGATGTAGAACGACTCGTCATATGTGATCCATATTTTCTGTTCAAAGACAATTACTTGGTTTCTGCATGATTTCTTTTTCATTCTAATTTGCTTTGTGTATAATCTTTCTACAAGATAATGGCTACATTCAATCACTATTGTCTCTGAAATGCAAGAAATAGTTAGATTTTTAGGTCAAAGCTGCCGATACTACTAGAAAGGCTATGAATCACACAAGTTATATCTTGAATGTACATAACAAATAATTGTGTACATGTTAGACAAAATGACCACCATTTTGCCAAAATTTTAACAGGAAAATTAAAAAATTATAATTTGTAACTTTATTACAAAGTTTCAAAAAATTCTCTGTATTCCATGTTAGTCAGTCAGAAATGCAGAGAATATGGCTCATTTTTGACCTTTGACCTCTGAATGTCAATGCAAAGCTGATGCCAGACAATAAGGGCCCTGGAAGTAGACACTTTAAAATTATTACCTATGCTTTTCACTGAATCTTCATGTGATATACAATACAATACAATACAATACAATACAATACAATACAATACAATACAATACAATACAATACAATACAATACAATACAATACAATACAATACAATACAATGCAATACAATGCAATACAATACAATGTGATAATCATACAATACAATACAATATAATATTATGTGTTTATAGTCCCAAAAATAGACAATTCTTTACAAGAAAAAATTTGTCAAAGTCAATAATATTATTAGACTGAGTTCAACCCAGACAATATGGATATACAATACAATACAATACAATACAATACAATATAATACAACACACTTGAATACAATTATTATTGTCCAAAAAACAGACAGTCCTTTGTTTGTTTTGTAAGATGGGCATGTAAAAAATACAACACACAGAAAGCACAATTAAAACAAAGGACAAGAATGGCATTATAAACGCAATGAAAACAATTTCTACAAAGCAAGGACAATAACACTGCAATAGGCACAGACATAATAAAATAACACATAGGTTTTAACATCCATGGATGACATGACGGGTTTTCACTAGTCACTGGGGGTGAGGGTGGGGGGGGGGGGGGTGATTATTATTATGAAGAATGGCCATGCCATGGCTTTCCATAACGCTTCCTCTCTATACAACTCAACCTTGCTGGACACCACAAATATGGAAATTATAGAAAAAACAGAAAATTATATCTGTAAAAGTTAAGTACTTTGAATACATTATCTATAAAAGTACTGAGTATCAGAGACAGCTATTTGAAATATTTTGCCATTTTTTAGTACGTTTAGTTTGGGTGAGTTTTATGACAGATAACTTTATCCATCAACTTGTCCCAACCTTTACATTTAAGACAACACTGCAGTATACTGTATTCTGACCATACACAAACTTGTCCCGTCTGCATTATCTTGTGCTTGAGCTCAGGTTTGTAGACTGGTAACCAGTACGAAATATTGTGATCAGCTATTCAAAGTGGTGGCATAGTGATTGATTTGTATGTAGACACTGGAACATAGATCTTGTGTCTTGTCAAAATGTTTCAGGTAAGTAACATATTGGTAGAAAGTTGAAATACTGTATCAGTCACATTATTGATATTAGCCTTGGGGTGGATGTAGATAACTGTGAGAAACGTTTGTGGATAATAGAAAACTCAGAGCAGAGTGATACCGATACTAGTGGTAAAGTTCAAAATTGAAACTCTGGTAACAATGGTTTTACACCAGGGCTGATTGATGTATAAATACACTTCACCATCTTGCACTTGAACCAATCCCTTAGCATTTCAAATGTGATGCAATGGACACCCAAAACAGATCAAAACCTGGAACAGTACGACTGATCACCCAGCAATGTTTCCATAAACATCAGTATGCAATCATTTCCATACGCGAATATGAAATGCAAATTTTTTTGAAATTCATCATTTCCTTTTGGTGACCACACATTTGGGAATAATAGTAGGGAGCGATATATGGTTAAGTCTTTGTTGTTTTCAGTCTCTCAGGGGTGGAAGCATCCCCTCCTACCTGGCTCATCTCCTTGTTTTCAGTCTCTCAGAGGTGGAAGCATCCCCTCCTACCTGGCTCATCTCATTGTTTTGGTGAAATGATGCTCTTCTACCAACTCTGACGTAATCCCATCAAGAAAGTCATTGGAAGTCAAAAGGGTTCCGGTTCAACTGTAGACTGAGAATAAACTCACGGCTACACTACAGTTGGCCATCTTGCCGACAATAATGGTGTAGGTCCATAACTGAATGGTTCACATCTCTAAAACCAGTAAAAACAGAAGCAACATACGAAGAGCACCTTCCACAGACATGCTGGCGAACAATTACAAACAGGACACATAGTCAACCAGGTCAGAACATTTTGGTAGAAAGGCAAATTAATACAGATATCAAATGGTGTTGCCAGTCCCAACATGAACTTATCTTTTCAAAGTTAGTGCACACAAATTGTAGTCTGCTATGTTAATTAGCATACACTTGTCCAATTGTATTTTTACAGGGTTTTTAAAGATATTGGCCCAACTTCCATATCATTTAGAGTTGGTGATATGCAAGAAATAACCTGTTTAAACATTTGACCCTGGTGAAGGTTAATTTACAAATTACCAACAAGAAGTTCAACTCAGGATGTTGACCCTTGCATTATAGTTTTCTACAGTTCACAAGGTTTTACCTAAAATGTAGATTTTTTATGACAAAGAAGACCACAATTCATTCAGATTTGATGCCATAAAAATTAACATTCATGTGCCCTATAGTATTTCATCTTTGCACAAGTTAGAAAAAAATTACCAAAGGTATATTTGAGAAATGGCATGCACATGGATGTAGGCATGGACAGACAGACAGACAGACAGACAGACAGACAGACAGACAGACAGACACCAATCCCGGAGCCACTCTGGATGGTATTAGTTGAGGCTAAACACTGGACATTGTCCATTGGGCCTGCTATTAAATTCTTTCCATAATTTGTGTATATTGTCAAGTGCTGCACCTGGATCAAACACTCTCCACATTTCAAAACTTGGATAGTGTTGAATTCTTCCACAGTACTTTTTCTGCACACATTACAACAGTCCCTCTATCATAGACAGACTGTGACAGTACTAACTATAAATTTTGTTAGGATATTGCAATTGTTCAACTATATTAATCCATAAATTCAATGTTCATGCTAGTTTACAAAATCATAGTTGAACCCATTTTCTTTTCAGTCTGCTCAAGAATTACAGTATATTTGTAAATCATCAAAGAAAACATGAGAATTTTGAATTAAGGTGATAACATACCTTCACACCTATTGGTTATAGAACTATATTGGTAGCCACTGTTACAGGAGACAACTCTTTCACATCGATAGGCGCCCTCGGTGTTCACACATGCATGAGTACCTGGGCAGGAATCAGATCTGAAGAAACACTCATCAATATCTGAAAGAAAGGGTTAAAGGTCAAATTCAGATTAGGTGGGGAAAACAGTTGTCTAGCAGAGCTATAGAAAAACACGATTGTATGGGTTTAAAACATTTAAGAAATGATCCCATATTTGCCTAGCAACAAGACCATGCTCGTAGCCACACCCATATGCTTTTCTATATTGCACAGATAACAGGGTTGGTTTGGCAAGTGGATATATATGAATAAAGTGAATACACGTCTACCTAGCAACGAAACCATGTCCATAGCAACAACCAAATGATTGTGTATATGGCAAAAATAACTATACTGGGATAGTTAGGCAAACAGATTAATAAATAAAAATGACATGTAGTCACCTAGCAACTAAAAAACCATAAATCACAAGTCAACATTAAAATGATGGTGCATATTGCATGGGTAGCAACAGGGATGGATTGGCATGTGGATAAAGATATTTTTAACATTATTACAAACTTTACAGTTGTGCTACAATGCCATTGGTGATATTCTTATGAAGCCAGATGATTAAAATGTAGCGATGTAGATAATAAGATTTTCACTGAGCTGGATTACATTCTGTTTCACCTAAACTTGTTTCTAGTATATTTAAATTTGATAAAAAAAATCCAACAAATAAGATTACCTTCACATGATTTCCCATCTGATGACAACTCATAACCAGACCGACAGCGACACTGGGCACCTTGATTTGTCTCTATACAGTCTTGTTGACATCCAAAGGTACCACAGGTCTCTAGTACTGAAAGAAATTTAGACAACAAACTTATCACTTTTCAAATCTAAAAAATAACAACATCTAAAATATGCAAAAAGCTGTGAAATTGTGAACATGCAAGTTTTTAATGAGGTAACCCTGATTTAGTTTAGAAAGCTGCGTAACTTTTAGAAAGCAAAGCAAAGTAAGCTACCTAAAAGCTACACTGAAAGAGTCATCATTGTTGCTGCTGAGATCTTGTCAACCATTCAGCAACTACAAATCTTTCAGTCTATCAAACAGCTTTCAGATAACTTTCCGAAAGGTATGCGAGTAAAGATTTTTAGCCCTAGCCAAGAAGTTTAATTTTTTGGTTACAATAATGCATCCAGAATTGCTTCTATCTACAGGATTACATAAACATGGAAAGCAACAGCTCAAACTGTGCTAGAGAAATGATTGATTTTCTGTGTTTACTTATTTCACAGTCTCTCATATTGTCAGCTAACTCATAGCCCTCATGACAGGAGCACTGCACACCAGGGCCAATCTCTATACAATCATGTTGGCAGGGAGATGGATTATCAGAACAGGATACAGGAACTGAAAGGTACAACCACATACAACGATAAAAGTGTAACACTTTGTCAGTTGTTACCATTGTCGTAAACCACAGCCTCTTTTTCCAGTACTGTTGAAGACGCACTGCTACTTCAGCAGAAATAAGTGCTCTGGCTTGCGAGAATGGTTTTTACTGAAATCTATGCTAGTTTCTAGATTAATACCACAAAAGGAGAAAGTAAGTATAAGATATAACCAAATACATTGATAAAGGGGTCAGATTTGGTCAGTGAATTCTATACTTTGCTAGTTTCTAGATTATCAGACCTGGAGAAAGGAAGTGTAAAGTATAACCATATTTATACCATGCACAAACCAAGTTGAACGAAAAATACGGAACATATACTAAGGTCATTCTACATAACGACAACATCTACATCATTAATATTTGTCTACGTCACTGGTTCTGCTGTGTTAGAAGTATGGGTCAAAACGTTCAAAACTGCCATTACTTTCCTCAATTTTTCCTTGATATTATTACTGGTGCTGGTATAAATATGTAGTTCTTATATATTTTTCTTCATTCAGCCAGAAAATACTTGTGACCCTTAGTTTTGTCAATACTCGTCTAGCAACTTGTAGTGACAAAGCCCCTTAGATCACTGACTCATATTTGTCTTGGCTGAATGAAGAAAAATTACAATAGAAGTGTAACACTTTACACATGTAATAGTCAGGGTTTTGTTTACTGAATTCTATCCTTTGCTAGATACCAAAGTTTAAGTATTTATCAAAACTAGTGTAGTAAAATTCAATAAAAGCTAATCTGTGAGAATAAAACATAGTGAAGACAATGTGAATACACAAAGTAAATAGTTTAGTCCTTGTATACAGTACACAACTTGCAACGTGGAAGGTCGAAAGTGATCCATGTAAGTATTCTGATTAACTGTTCAAGTTCTTCTGAGAATCACATCCTGTTTTGTTCATATACACACACACACACATGCGTCACTGTTAAATAGATGAGTTGACTTTGCCTGGTTCGTGAACAGTCTAATGTCTGCCAATAGTGGTCAAGAACTTTGCTCATTTTTTCACATACGAAAGAAGTACAACTGTGTACTGAAGATGAAAGAAAGAAGAAACCAATTGCCTTGGTATAGAGTGATAAAAAACATTGATGAAAGAAATTTATTGTTTAGTTTCAGAAACTCTATCAAAATTTGATGATTATAATGTAAATTATACACATTGCCATAACAGAAAGGTACTAAATTTCTGATCTGAGTTCACTATCAGGTTTGATGAAATTGTTAAATTACAAAAAAACACCCATACATGTAGTACACCACTGATGATGTTGATAAGATGTCAGCCCAAATTTGGGAATCACTTCCAAGATATTTTTTGACTCTGTGAGTAGAGATTTTCATTTGATACTATGAACTGAGAGTCCACGAATATTCATATCTGTAAACACAAATGTAAGTTAGTAAAATTGCCAATAGAGGTTTGAATATTACGTTTTTGACAGGTCTTGCCATCTGACTGTAAAACATATCCAGTATTACAAGAACACATAAATGATCCAGGTGTGTTGATACAAATATGTTCACACAGCTGTCCAGGATATGAGGCACACTCATCCATGTTATCTGCAATAAATAGTACAAGTTACAATTATATAGCAAAAAAACAATGGAGATCACACACTGCTATCATGGACTTTCAAAATAGCACCAATGGCATTGCAGCACAACTGTATACATTATGTGTTTTTAATGCAAATGAGAACTGGATGGTCTCAACAAAACTCAACTCAAAGGGTTTCCATAAAATCTGACTAATTTGAATGTTGTTATGTTTGCAATATTTTTAATAAGTTTCAATTAAAGTTTATTTATTTTCTAAAGCAACTTTTCTATTCATTAATATTCAAAAGCGCTGTACACATAATATATTTAAAAGCATGGTAAAACAATCAAACAAATAAAGCTAAAAACCCCAAACTGGTTACAATAATTACAAAAAGGTTAAAATGACAACTTAGTAAAAGACACATGGTAATACATATAGTTTATAATATTGTTTAAACAGATGTGTTTTAAGTTCACCTTTGAAAAGTTCAATGTCAGTGATCAGCTTTAGTTCTCCAGGAATTGAGTTCCATAGCTTTAGTCCGCAAATGGCAAGCACTGTCATTTAGCCTATTATATGATTGAGGTACAACAAGCCTTTGACTATAGTCATTACGCAAATTGTAACGAGAATTGCTACCATAGAATAGATAAGATCTTAAAGTGTAGTTACCTGGTACTGTTGGTGTGATTTCTACATTGTTTCTAATACAGCACTCCATAAATGCTCTGTCACAGGGGTCACCAAAGTTACTGACTCTTTCACAGTTGACAAATGACATTTCTTGTTTGGCTTTCATACCAAGACGACAACAATGGCAACATTCCTGTAATGACAAGTCCAACATATGTCAATTATTGTTATTAAAACTTTATTACGGACACATAGTCCAGAGAATAACAAAAACACACCACAAGACAGCTTAAATATTACATCACATCAAAATACAAGCAACAAACTATTACAAAAGGTATTTAAAAGAAAAAAATTAATGTAAAATCTTCAGCCACTGTTTTGTGGCAACCCAATACCTGACATCATTTATGAATACAGCAATCATCCGATTTACACACACACACACACACACACACACGCACACACACACACACACACACACACACACACACACACACACACACACACACACACACACACACACGCTCACAAAAGAACCAACGACAGTAAACATAACAGCCATTGGATTTTAATCAGATTGGGTGCATTTATACTACTGTGGAAATTGAGCTTTCAAAGATAGACACAAACTAAAACTATGATGTGGTAGATTACACTAGTGGGTGGTAGTGATGCCTTTGTGTATAAGCACCCTTTAATCAGGATAGTGTAAACACTGGAAACCAACAAAAATGTACACTGCAAGATCATGGAATAGAAACACAATCCTATAAAAGTAAAATCAAACTATCTCATTTCACAGCTTTTATCAACATGTTGTCACAATAGTTTTAGTTGTGTCTATCTTAGTTAGCTGAAATCTCAGTTTTTGTTGTCATAAATCTTACAATGTAAAACTATGAAAGCATGATGTAACTTACTTGGTAATCTTCTTCACCTAAAGAACTTGTTTGCATAGCACAAGAACCACCACTTCTTGCAGCAGATATTCCTATATTACACTTTGCATGTTGTAGTTCTTGTACACAGCATACTTCAATGATGCGTACACAGCTATCTTGATCCAAGGGGTCAATGTCTGGTAAGGGTTGTGAATAATCTGTACAACCCCTCGTCTCAACAGCCAAGGCTGAACCTCGATTACAGCACTCTTCCTTCACATCAAGCAACATACCTAATAATAATAATATCAAAATACATCACTCAAATTAGAATAGAAATCAAGCTTTCACTTATTTTACATATACCAGATGAATTTTACTGGTAAATGTATACTCACTGTTTGCACTACTTTCATATACAAATGAACCAGGCACACGCATATTGTAATTTGCATATACTTTTCATTTTGACCACAGGACATGTGACATCCTGATAATAAATTTTCCGAAACACATTCATCCTGACAGCCCCCCCCCCCCCCCCCCCCCAATATCTCTTATATCATGTAAGACAATTTGAAATTTGATTGCTCCACCAGTAAGATCTAACAAAAAAATTGTATGTTTCCGATTATAGGTGGGGTAGGTAGATTTTTTATTTTATTTTTTTTACTTTTTTCCTATGTGAGTGTCTAGTTCTGGTAGTTATGTTTTCCGTTGTTTTCCATATGTCTCTGTGTTATTCAGGAATCAACACACATAAAAATTGAGACTTCATTTTTCTGAATTTTTTGGCAAATAAGATCATTTCAGCAAAAATGTTGATGTCAACTCATAAACAAAAATAATTTGGGTCTAAATGGTCAAATACAGATTTTCAACCAAAAATTTGGACAGAAAGTTTTGGATAGTAAAAACCCACAATAATAGTATGGCTCAACACACACAGGTCATTCACCGAATGGGTAAATGCAAGTGCAAGGTCAATGACATCAACAATAATATCAGTACTACACAAAAACAACGATGTACAATGTAACTGTTTTGCCATTTCACTTTCCTGTTTAGCTGTCAAGGACATTATCAAAATATGAAATAAACACAATACTCTCACTGTTACACTATGAAATTTTAACATACACTACACATACATGCAATTTTTTTTGTTCAATTTGATTTCCGTTCTTTTTACCACAGACTTGTCATATTCACTATTACAGAGCCACACATCACTGTCCTGATAGCTAAGTCTCTGGGTTATCAGTTCTAACCATTCAGGTCAGAGCCACACATCATTGTCAGGCACTAGGCCTGGTAGCTAAGTCTCAATCTGGGTTATCAGTTCTAACCATTCACGTCAGAGCCACATATCATTGTCAGGCACTAGGCCTGATAGCTAAGTCTCTGGGCTATCAGTTCTAACCATTCACGTCAGAGCCACATATCATTGTCAGGCACTAGGCCTGATAGCTAAGTCTCTGGGCTATCAGTTCTAACCATTCACGTCAGAGCCACATATCATTGTCAGGCACTAGGCCTGATAGCTAAGTCTCTGGGCTATCAGTTCTAACCATTCACGTCAGAGCCACATATCATTGTCAGGCACTAGGCCTGATAGCTAAGTCTCTGGGCTATCAGTTCTAACCATTCAGGTCAGAGCCACATATCATTGTCAGGCACTAGGCCTGATAGCTAAGTCTCTGGGCTATCAGTTCTAACCATTCAGGTCAGAGCCACATATCATTGTCAGGCACTAGGCCTGATAGCTAAGTCTCTGGGCTATCAGTTCTAACCATTCAGGTCACTCAAATCTACAGGCATACATGATACCATCACACTTATACACACTGTAATTGTTTTGTCGTTCTGCTTTCCTTTCTGCCCTTCCACTGATTCCTGTAATTGAAGTACTACCAACATCCTCTCTATTCAGTATGTTGTGACGTCAAACAGCTATTCTGGCACTCATCAGCTAATGTACACAACTAGTCATCCGGTACAATTGTTCGTTATGGCCTGGGAGAAGAATGCACTTTTACCCCCATATTGCTACCTAGAGGTAATTCCTTATTTCTGATTAGGAGAGCTTGGTTTTAGTTTCATAATTTCTTCTTTTTTACCTTGATAACCTTTGTTGTCCCTTACATGTAAGTTGAATACTCAAAGTTTTAACTTCAAAGTTACTTGTTTCTAGTTCAATGATTTCTTCTACATGTATTTATTGGCCTTATAATTAAAATCTAGGCATGAAAAACAGTTGTTTGGTAAAGTTATAAAAAAGGTGAACCTGAACAAAAGGATAGTCTTATGGCTCCATTGATGTGAAAACACTAATGAGAGAACCTAGGATTGAATACCTGGCCTTTAACTATTCCCTTTTAATTTGGTCAATCTCTGAAGCTAAAAGTTTATTCCTTTCTTGCACAAATCCCATAACATCCATTATTTTGTACCAACTGTCACCATCCTAGAAGGACTTTCAGCATCTAGGACTTATACATGGACAGAGCTTGAAATGACCAAACTACCAAATTTATGAGGACTACTCTCTGACTCTGTTAGATCAATGGAAATCAATAGGAAATAGTAGTTGAAACATTACTTGGCTAAATCTGACTACCTAGCTTACAAGTTTGATTTGAGCCCTCACAGACATATCTACAAATTTCCTCTATGTACCATTCAAACATTTTTACCTGATACTTGTTCATGCAATGTACAAAAGATTTTTTTGAAGTACACAACACTTAGCCTGGAACCATAACCACTTCAATAGCATGTACACCAAGCAATTACAATAAGTGATGTTCTGCAAAGTATTCTGCAAAGAATCTACACGGTTCATGTTTCCAAATAGCCTCAGGACACATCTCTCTCTCTGTTGTGTAACAAATCTAAGGATTTACAAGGCCAGATGTTGTGCAGGGACCAATTTTGTGATCAGGTGACAGTGGCGTAATCTTACAGTTATTGTAACATTTTAATGAGTTTCCAAGAAATAATATTATAAGTCGGTGTCTTTTTTGGCCATCCATAGGTTCTATATGTCTACCTGGACATCTCATGGAGCTATAAGTGAGATACCTCCATGAATATCCATAGTACATGTAATAGCACTTCATTGCACTACCGTGTCATGAAAGTTTTAAATCAGAATTACTTCAAACTTTATTGAACTTTCTATGATTTTGATAAAGGTTACAAAACACCAGCAATGAAACATTCATGAATACGCAAGTTGAAGCAATATTGGTTCAAAAGGTGACTTCCAGGTAGCAATTCATATTCATCCTAATGGCCTTGGCAACTTGTGTAGTAACAATATGATGGTGAAAGTTTAAACAATAAATCTTCCTGGAACGATTCTTGACATAGAAATTACATACTGATTAACCACGTAAGTGTTGAAAGGGGTTTTTATTTCCTTCAGCAGTGTTCCCTTTAAAGCCCCATGATTCAATCTCAGGTTCTATACTACTAGTGATAAACTAATCAGTGGGTTATACTTCCATGGTGGAACCACAGGACAAGACACAAAATATTCATTTGATTTGAACCAACATGACAACTTTCGCAATCTAAATTTTAATCCTAATTGAAGTGATCCTTTAAATGGTTTATCTCGCTTCTATTATCTCAATACTCTCTTAGTACGTCACTGGGGTCAATCATCTAATAGAAATGTCAAATTACAAAAATCTGGTCTCAAGTTAAAAAACAGAGTGTATCTTAAAACTGTAGTGTGACTGGACTTAGCTTTCCATCAAAACAATTCCAATCAAGATTAATAGTGCATTTCTAAACAATGAAAATGAAATGTGTTTTTAAAATACTTTGAACTTTGTAGATACTTAGATATTGTGAGAAAATGCAGTTTGCAGTTGTATAAATGCATCCCCAAGTTACAGTGGCAGGGGTGGTTTATTTTATGTCTGTCATTAAAAGTTATCAATTAGTTATCCGTCAACATGGAAGTAAACTAGCCAAGCCTGACACGTATTGACCAGGAGACCCCACACCCTTTAGTAATGCTTGAATGACTATGAATCAAGTTAAAGGAACATAGCTGTCAACATATTAACCATTGTCTTACATAGAATAAATATAGCTACAAACACAACACACTACATTGTACTATACTAGGTTTCATGCATCTTACGTTGTTTTTTAAAGTCTCAGTAAAACAGTAAGAGAAATATGTATGTCTTTGTTGCCGATAATTGTTTTTGGAGCTTAGACACGGGTATCTGATTTTTAATTACACGAGTGTAAAAAAACAACCTGTTTTTGTCTAAGCCGAATTCTTTTTGTTGTAACAGATAGTGCTTAACAACGATCTTCTTAGTCTGGTTATATAAGAGGTATCTTGAGAAAGAGAGAATGTTGGGGTATTCATAACTTATCATCGCTGCCACCCAAGAACAGTTAAGCAGTGAAAGTGGACTAGTTCAATAAAAAGTTTTCTACTGTTCATGAGTCTCATCTTACTTTTCAATAACTTTACAGAAACTATACAAACACTCCAAGCTGTGTGTAATTGTGATGTAAATAGTGATAACACTTGATGATTTTGTGTGAAGTAGGCAGTGTTTGATACTGCAAACATTAGGCAAGACTACCATCACCCTGCACACTAACACATCCAGTCTAGCTGTCAAACATTGTGTAAATGCATACTACTGAATGAAATGGGGAAAGTTTACATAAACAAATCTCAGCTATGTATACAGGTAAAAAAATGTCATCTTACCTTGTGCAGCATTTTGCATGCCAAGAAGAACACAGAGGAATATGACACACTGTTGCATCTTGCCTAGTTGACTTGATCACAACACTGAGGTAGACTGGATTTGAGAGAGACAAAAGGATGTGTCCCTTCCTTTCTTGCTTGATCCACTTCCTCCCCTTCTCTTTGTGGAGACCTGTCAATTGGACTGAAAGAAAATTACACCACCCAATGAAAAGAAATATCCTGGGTTATTCCATTATGGATTAGGTTGGTCCAGCCTGAACACCAGTATTACTTGATAGAAGAATATAGTAGTTGACACCCATATGCTACCTATGAATAGGATGGCTATGGTCTGGTGTGATGGGCTTGGTGTGATTGGAAAGCTGTGGTTTGTCCAGATTGTTCTCTTTCACACAACACAACCACATCAAGTACTTCAGTAGGTGATTTATGGTCTAACAGTACTCTATACTACAATCTCCAAGATAACACATTTGGCATATAAAAGGGGTTGGTAAATGACCTCTTATTGTCCTCTCTGTCTAATTAGATACAAATTGATTAGATGCAGTAAGTTACTAAATCGGAAACTAACATTACCACTAATGGTGTGGGCCTTGTTCAGTTCATACCACAACCAAGTTATCACACAAACAAACACTTACTACACATTGCACATTAGGTACTACAGACTAGTCCGGTTTCTGTTTCTCATTACCCAGCCGACCCAAATGTTCAGTTCCAACATCAAAATATTTTTTCTTTATTTTCGCCCACCCCCTAATATTTTGCCAAACAGCGCCCCCTCTGGCAAGAATAAGCAAGAACAATAGGTTCACCCTTATCACCACTTACTCACTCAAAGGGAAAGACCAGTGTGATCCTTTTGGATTATACAACTACTTATAATATACACTTATTGCTTGGTCATGAAAACACTGGTAGACGTCTATTACCCAGAGGGTTGTTATGCAGCAACCATTACCAAAGGCTGAAAGCCCAGGGAAATAGTTGCTACATAACAGCATAGGGGTAATATGACATGTTTTATAACACATCACATTCTTAGGCACATAATGACATATTCTTTCTGTAGTCCAACCAAATCTCGATAAGAGTTTCATACTACATGAACATACAGCTAAAATGATATAGGCTTGGTGTTTCACTCATGGGACATTACATTTTTGACACACAGAGAGACATATTTCAACTCTAGACTAACACATAACAGAGACACAATAAACACAGTAGGATCCTTTGCCCAATCACATTGAACACTGATAAGCATTACTATTCTTTCACAGTGCAGTAGAAACAGGCTTCTAATGAATACATTACACATGGACTGATGTTTTTAATGGCTTCAATTGTTTATTTTCTAACTGATAACCAACATTTCAACTTGACTACTTCTACATCCCCACTATGTAACTGTTTCTTTTGCATTAGGAGTTGTCTGTGGGTGTGTATTAAATGTCATGTTACATCAGTGAAACACCAAGCCTACATCATTTTAGCTGTAACTGGTGCTCCTATATGCAAATTGAGGTCACTATGGGTCAATAGTCCATACCACATGATACAATTTAAAGCAGTGTGCCCTCTAATGATAGCCAAATTTTGTTGTTCTGAGTCAAAATGATAAAAACTGAAATTTCTTGTGAGTCAACACACAGTAAGAGATAGGGGAACACCAAATTTTGGTACGTCATTAGAAATTGTGTGCGTCAGTGGTGCGTCAAATTGCCAATCACTGAAATCTATATGAGAACAATGTGTTACAAACACAAGATAGTATTTACTGGTCAGTCTAAATGACTTGTTGATCTGAAGTTTTTCTTTGAAGATCAAGGTCATATGAAGTTTGCCTATACTATATACTGTGTGTCACTCTTACACTATTCTTTGAAATAAATTAACCTGTGTGTGTCACTCTTTTTATGTAAGTAAGAATGGTTTATATTGTTAAATTACTGATCATAGATGGGGATAAGGGTTTGCTTAACTGGCATATTATTACAGCCAAATACAATGGTCAAATCCCTGTGCTATTCTCAAAATGGTGCGTAATTGTTGGTACAAATACACCATCAAATGAACTTGTCCAATACAAAGTGAGATCTTTGTGTTCTGAAGGGACATACTAGTAAATCCGCTAGTCTCAGTCCCAACCAGTATGCTTGAAGTCAATATATATATAACCTTTTCAGCTTGCGAGAGCTTCATTCAAGTAAGTTTTCCATAATTTTGGAACACCTTTTTTGACCTTAGTATTAAAATTGTCATAATGAAAGGAGCATTGTTTTCTTACCTGTTACCAAAGTTCATTCGCTTTAAGACCACTTGAATTTCCAGGAGTTGTCTAGTCATTCTCCAGTCATTTTATAGCAGTTTTCAACTGTGGTTGTTGTACAGATCACCAACAGACTTCCATACCATTTCTTGTGACACACTTTACTTGTAAGGCCATATATAGTCTCAACCTCTTCTGAGTGCCCATTTTATCTAATCAATCATCTATGAGTTTCCAAAAGTAATTCACATCTCTAATTGTAGTTGGTATCTTCCTCTTCCAGCAATTTTTTATTGTCGTTTTCCCATATCATCTTGTCCCATCCAATGAGGAAATTGTTCAAAACATGGCTTTGTTTGAAAGATATACTATCAATTCCAAACACACACATACATAGACACATACACACACACACAATTTGCTTGAACTGTCATTAATACCTCAGAAACAAATACACACAACACTACCTGGTCACAAGAGGGCTTAGGACAGAACACTTTGGCAGTAGCGCATAGAACATAAGTTTCCCCTCTCTCTCTCTCTCTCTAAGATGAGGTGAGCAAATCAAAATACCCCCCCCCCCCACACACACCAAATAAATAACCACTGCAGAGTTAGATATTATTTTGGTGTCAGCTGTTCAGAAAGTAGAACACTGACTTTAATTTTTTTTCATTTATCAATAATTCAAGAATTGGATGCTGCTGACACTAATCTATGTATCTGGGTTCAGTCAGAACATCACAAACAATTCATATAACAAATCGATGACAAGCGAGTGCAAGTGTAGCATACTCTGGGTATTGTATAAGTGCTTGCTGTGTTCTCTGCAGCTGTACTTTCATGAGTAAGTAGCCAGTGTAAGTGCAGCAGAAACACAACATGCACAAGTGCAAAAACCTCTGGGGTTTTGGCATGGGGTTCTGTTATCATTACTTACATATGTATATCCAAAACAGTAAATGTATGTAAAAATCACACTGTGTGGTTACATGCTTTAGAGTACAAAGAATAATAGTGCTGTCATTTGCATATCATTTGCATAGAGGTATGCAATAATGTTTCCAGTATTGCACTGCCAGTGAAAATACCACTAGTATGCGTATGCATCGGTGCAAGTAATCAATGGTACGTGTGTAATAATAGACAGCACACCATCAGCTTGTTTAGTTCATCACAACATGGTTTATTGAATC
Organism: Glandiceps talaboti; assembly: GCF_964340395.1. NCBI lineage: Eukaryota > Metazoa > Hemichordata > Enteropneusta > Spengelidae > Glandiceps > Glandiceps talaboti. The sequence continues at coordinate 7,178,873 of NC_135549.1, read as the reverse complement.
TAATAAGACCTCAACAATAAGGAAAACATTCTGAAAAATAGAACTAGAGAACTTACAATTTCTATAGCTTTACAGTCTACTAAATATAACTAACAGTAAAAAGTTACTTCTAATCTTAATACCATGAAAGAATTTGGAAAGTATCCACGGCTTAATAAAAAATACTTGTGTGACATTTACCTATGGTAAGTTAGAATTTTCAGGGATTTAATACAACAGTGAAAATGACATCATTTTTTTTTCTCTCCATTAGGTTAGTACAACTTAAAAATTCTGCTTATAATACAAAAGCTTTGATAAAGATTGAAGGACAAATCTGGAACATAAACAATGATAACAGTGATAAAATTGAAATACGAAAATCATCTATGATGAAGTACTTGAATAGAATTCAGTTTTTAATACAAAGCATGCTTGGAAATCAAATGGCAGTATTCCAAGCACTGTTGTTGTTGTTGTTGTTGTTGTTGTTGTGAATATATTCAATTGTAAACATTACAGTATAATAGGATAGATACAATGTTTCTATGATAGTGCAATGTGACATTTAAATGTAGCAGTTACCATTGTTGATACAATGTGACAAAGAATGATTTATCTTCCAGCTTTAGTTGGGCTTCCAGGCCCTGATGTATAATTGGGGTCAGGGTACTCTGTTAGATCTAAGGTTAACGTCTTGCTGACAACACAATCTCCTTGCTGTACAGATAAAAAGAGACAAACAAAAACACAGTCAGTCATGGAGTACGGGCCTTGGAAATAATCACAGAAACATATCTGAGGTGGTGTGACCATACAAAACCACAGATGTACCGTCTTGATTTGGTGTCATTCTTATTCAGTTGCTTTCAGCAAGTCCCATAAAACAATTTTATACCATGCATAAAATGAAATGTATACTTTGGTCGTTCTACATCACAACAACCAATGTCACAACAATGCATCATGACATAGGTTCTGCTGTGTCCGAAATATGAGATAAAACGGTTAAAATTACTATGACTTTCCATGGTTTTTCTTTGATATTACTGGTACTGATATAATTATGTTATTCTCAAATATTTTTCTTCCCTCACCCAGAAAATACTCAACCTTATGGTTGTCACTACTTGTCGAGCAACTTGTAGTGACAAAGCCCCCTTGGCTCACTCATATTTTCCTTGGCTTAACGAAGAAAACTATTTGGGAATTATTATTAAGTACTATTATTGTCCCAAACACAGACCCATATCAACTCAACACATCTGTACAACTTCCTCAACTCCCTGGGTAACATACTATTGCACCCCATTCAAGTATAAACTGACAGAAAAAATGTTACAAGAATTGTTAAGACTATTTCTGGTGAATAAGAGAGAACATATACTAACCTCTGGATAGATGCCAATCAATGCATCAGCTCTGGTATAAAACTCTTCTTTTAGTGAGATGACAATACACTGGAAGTGACCCTCTGACTGTTCCTTGATATAACTGGCTACTTTACCAATATTTGTATTATCCAGTGCAGCATCAATCTCATCCAGTACAAAGAATGGAGCTGGCTGGTAACTGTGACATTTATACAAAATGACAACACCAAAAACATCAATTTCCTTCTCACTACTAGTAGGTACTTGCAATCTGTACCTTGTTAGTTTGGAATTGGCAAGATTTAATTGCACAAGAGCTGGATCAATTATAATTTTTGTAATTATGAAAACTTTACATATCATTTTAGTTCTCATAGTACAGGAAACTATTGAACAAATTTAAAACAGTACACAGGATCAAATGATACAAAGTTCACAGTGGAGTATTTCTTGTCCCGAAGTTTATCATTCAGGCAATGTTCAGGTCTTGTGGACCAACTATTTAAAGTCAGCTGTTGTTGATGAACGCAACCATAGCGAGTTATGTTTATCTTTGTATTAATTGCACATCAGGTAGACTGAAATATCCCATAATTGTTGGATTTTTGTTACCATTAGCTAAATGTGAATGATGAAAGGAAGGTATACAAAAATGAATCCGTCTAGTCTATACTATCTAAGACACAGTGTTTTAGCTACAGTGTGCAAACCCAGGTAAGGTTCCATTGATTAAATACTTTGTTTGCCATCCTTGAATTTCCCCAAAACCTACCAGGCTGACAGGGGAAAAAAACAACAACAAAAAAACACAGAAAAAAACCCCTCAATGCTAGCATGTAATGTAAAATTCACTTTTCTGTTGATTTATTTTCTGTTTGTACCTACCTAAATTTACTACACTGGGGAAATGTAATGTCAAAGTCCAGAGATTGATTTTCTTAAACTATATATGTATAGTTATTCTGAAAATATTTGAATGGTCTTTTCATTTAAAATAGTATGAAATACAGCCTTGCACAGATACTTTGAGCAAAATGAAATGTGTTTCTTTTTTCTAAATCTACCGACAAATCTACCTGCATGTGGATGGCAAACAAAGAAGTTAATTGATGTGCCTAACACTACTAACAGAGAACAGAAAACAATTAAAATGTATGCAGCTGTCCATACATTATACAACCATATCCGTACCCTGGTAAAACACCTGGGGAACCAAGGTAGATTTTACCTAGTACTTATTTCCCTTAAAAGTACAGTATAGGGGACCTTGGTAAAATACCACATAAACTCAGTTAAATTGTAACTACATAATGTCCTTAACAAAAATACTGCCTACAGCAAATTTCATGATCTGCCTTGGTTGCGAAAGTTTTGCTTTATCATGATAATTGCAACTCTCAAAACAAAGTATTTCTATCATATTTTTATAGGATTCATGATAGACTCATCCAGGTTCGAGTCTAAGAAAGCTTACAAAATTTAAAAATAAGGTGACAAAAAACTTACCTATGAATAGCAAAGAGTAATGCTAAAGCTGCTACAGTCTTCTCACCACCAGACAGGTTATCCATGGGTCGAAACCTCTTACCAGGTGCCACACAGTTATAATTTATACCATCTAAGTAGGGTTCCTCTGGGTTTTCAGGACCCAAAAATGCCTGTGCACTCTGATTTCTGGATAGTGCCTATTGGTTCATGAACAAAAAAAACAAAATTCTTAAAATTCATGTTGTCTGATCGGCCAGGGATTCATTCAAAGGTTCTTACATTAGCGTTATTTTATCAATGGAGACATATAAAGGATTACATCGGACCACTCTTGTTTTGCACAGACTTTTTCTACTTCTTTGCCAGACAATTGTTTTTCATACCTAATCTGAAAATTAATAAATTCACCTACTGATTTGCATAATATTTGAATAAGATAAAGAAAAGGGAAAATGATGAACACATTCCTGAGTAAGTCACACAAGAGTCTACTTGTTTCTACAGTGTGATTTGAAAGATGGGGTTGTAGTGTGGGTCCTGTTTCTTAAAATTGCAAGTCTTCCCCTTTTAATAGGTCTCCATATGTATAATAGAATTATACTTGAGACCACCAAGTCACAGTGTTGGTAACCATAAAGTACATACATGTATAATGAGATAGGCACAGGCAAGTTATTGCAAACTACAATCTCTTTCAAAATGTGGGATTACAAACAGAAACAACTGTGAACCTATATAAATGTAATTTAGAATTGCAAAACAAGTTAAAAGCCAGAAGAGATATCTTGTGTCAGTGTATTTAGTGAAAACAAGCCGAGACTTGTTGAGTGCCAGCATAGTTTGGAGGTCACATTGTTCTGCTGTTGTTCTTATCTCCAAGATAAGACATTTACTATGTAATGGGTCACTAATGGAGAAAGCCAATTACAGCTATCTGAGTGAAAGCAATCTTTCTCACTGTGTGTCTGCCACTTTGTAATCAGTGTGGGCACAATGCCAGCAATTGTAGTGGGTGATTTCTCCTTTTACAGTAAGCTACTCACAGCCAAATGATGATTTCTTACTTTCCCCAGGTCAGAGGTCAGTAGGACACTTCTCCAATAGTGAGTTTGGTATGGTTTCAGTGTCCTGGGAACATTGGGGGGGGGGGGGGGGTTCTGGTAAAACTTACAAAGTTTACCACACATTCAACGATTTCGTCATGAAAAGGCATTTCTGGTCAAATGTGCATAGATCACACATTTAACTCTTTCACTGTGGCATTAAACATGATGGTAAAACTTACATCACACATTTAATGTTTTTGCCATGGTAGTAAATTGAGTAGGAAGATTTCTCACACGTTTCTCTGTACCGAATACCACAACTTTGGTGAGAACACTGGTAAAATTCAATGGAAACTGAGGCAGACAATTTATTTAGCTTTCCAATTTTATCAACTACACAATACAGAAATATCTCATACTACAATGAAACAGACACCAACCAACATGGCTGGACAACCCCAAGGATTGTCATTATATCTCTATCATTGATACAAAACACACATGTTTATGTTGGCTGACACAGTCATGGAACATATCAATCTAGTAAACTACCATATGGGATTTTAATGGTAACATTTTACAGTGAACTTTTAAAGAACAGTTACTACTCTGCACATATGGGAGATTTTCACATCACATTACTTATCAAGGTAGTAATTAGCACAAAAACATGGCATAATAACCGTCACCATTTTCTCTTAATCCTTATAAACAAAACCACTTTTGTCACTTGTCACATCAGTGGAAGAGCGTCTAGTATAGCATTGTCTGGTTAATTAATGTTATGTGGGATAGTACACTGGGGATAGAGTTTACTGTGTTTTGTAACATATTGATATTACTAAATTCTTACGTTGAGAGTCTGTTTGGTTAAAAGTGCCAATTTCTTGAGACACATGAACATGTTTATGTTCCCCTCCCCTAATATTGTGATGATCCCCAAGCATTACACTCTTTTATCACTTTCTTCAAAACTGAACACATTTCTTTTATTAGCACACTTGTAGTAGTAGTAAAATTTGATCATGTGACACACTCATGTGCAAAGTAGTACCTTACATCTTTGTTAGATGCTAAATCGAATGGTATAAGCTTGCTAATGTCTGTACAATGAAGCTGTATGAAAATCACCCATTCCAATAGACCCCCCCCCCCCCCCTCCTTTTCCAGGCAGTGCTTCAGACCCCATGGCAATGCTAAAATTGGAATTCACAAAAGTAAACTGAGCTTACCTTATAGATTTCATCAATCCTGGTAGCTACATGTTCAAAACAACTATTAAATCTATCAAATCTTTCTTTGCGAACAATTTCAAAATTCTGTTTGGCTTTCTTGGCTCTTTTCCTGGCTTGTTCAAATTCATCTGCTGTGACCTGGAATCTCTCCCTTACACCATCTAATCTGTAAAAAAGTATAATAATCTCATTTGAATTTCTTCCCTGACAAAATAACTTACTATAGCTCATTATAGACACCAATGGTGTACACAATTACAAATGAGGTTTTTATCTGTTAAGCTTCCAGAGTTAGTTGGCAAAATGTGAATGTTTACAATAAATATAGATGCCATTTGGCAATTACCACGAAGGTCACAAAACAAAGTAATGTGCATATGTGGACTGCTGTTTCTGATATTTGTACCAGATTTGGTTGAAATTGGCATATGCATCTCAGTGGTGTACAAACACACTGTTATTAATTTTTGGCTATTTACCTCGAAGACGAGGTCAAGGTCAAAGTCTGATTAGAACGCTTATTATGGATAACATGGGTATCAACACTATTTATTATGATTCCATAGTTAGTTAGCAAACTGTGAACTTTTACTACATTACACCTATTTGACCTTGAAGATGACTTGTGAATGTGAAATGTGAATTTCTATGACAAAAATGTCCACCATTTGACTGTTATCTCAAAGGTCACGAAACAAAGTAATGTGCATATTATTATTATGTGGATTATAGCACCTGACAATTTGTTGAAGGTTGGTTGAAATTGCCTTTGCATGTTTGAGATACGGGTGGATGGACACCAACACATGGTTGGACAGACAGACACACGGGACCCAATGTAGTAGTACCCCATATTTTGTCTGTTGGTGTCTAATAAAACCACTAATGTATAAAAACAATGCCTGTAAAACAATATATTCAATTCATTTCATAAAAACACTCATAACACAGTAGCAGTGCCATATTTTAAAGAAAATACTGGCCTGGCATTTATGATTTTTATTTACTAGATATACAGCACTCACAAATGTTTCATCAAGTTATGAATGCTTTAAAAGTTTGCTTCAGCTTGCTAGCCTTAATAATGTCCATGTAATAGTTTGCAGTATACTCCTCAATTATCAGTAAACACAGCAAAGATCCATTATAAATCAATTCATAAATAAGTCATCTGTCTACTTACTTTTCTACAGCTTTCATATTTGGTGCTGCTATTCTTTGTAGAGTGGCTTGCATGTTATTGTGTTCTCCTGTAAGTTTATCATTCATTTCTTTTACTTCTTCGTGAGTATCACACTGTAGCCATAAACAATACAAATTTATAGTCATAATAGATTTACCAATACTAGGTATCAGTGATAAAAAAAAATTGATGTTTTTTCCCATCCTTATCATCTCTTTATTAGCAAAAACTTGATGACAATTCATAAGCACACATACCATATAAATATTTTCACAACTAGAGTACATTTTTAGTCTTCAGCAAGTTCTCAAAGACTAATATTTACTAATTTAATAATTACCAGATTGGTATTTTGTGTTCATGTATAAGAAGGTATTTTAGTCATTACTTATTTTTGTGTTTTTAGTACTATGCAGGACAATTATGGTGATAGTTGGCATGAAGGAATGGTTGATATGACGTCAACAGAAACTTTTTAGGGTAAGTCTTTAGCAAAAATGTTCATGTTTACAGTAACGATTGACCTTCAAAGCTATGTTGAAATTTGCAACTTTTGTGAGAATTCCCTTGATTCTTACTTTTAAAAAAAAATATGACAATGAACAAATGGCATAAAATCCATTGACAGATAAATATTGAAATCTCTGCTTTGTAACAGAAATAGCTATTAAAGTAAACCTTTATTTTAACTAATGACACAATGTGACAAATATTGATGTTGATTTCAAAACAATGAACACAGTCCTATCATGGTAACTAATTTAATTTTTACAAACTTTTGTTGAAATTTCATTGAATTCATGTAGATCAATAATACAAATAAAAAGCTGCCGTTCTAGCAAAAACCTGTATAATTTAATATTCTATATCTATGTCCTAGAATCAATTATGTTTGTTAAGGATGAAATGAAATCAACCTGCATTCTCCAGGTATTTTACCAAGTTCCCCACAAATGTCATGGCGCAAGGTAAGGAATACTAAATTCAAGTTTCCCCAGATTCTCCCTTTTGTTACCAATACCAGTTCCAAAACTCCAACAAAACAGTCAATATAGATATTATAATGATCCACTTGCCTCTTTGAGTTCATCTCTAAGATGTGCATAATTAATGATAATGTTAGCTTCTTTGGCATAGATAGTCTTGGCCCCTTGACTACTCATACTGTCCATTCCTGTTATAGAAGCACTCTCTGAAGGTTCAACTTGGCTGGAAGACTGTAACAAAACAACATCAAATCAAAATGTTAGAAACATTTCATGCTGTGTACACTCAATGACTCCTAAGAGCTTATTTCCTTCACATAAACAGTCTCTAGTGTCTCTTGGTACAAACCTCCCAAAGTTAATGAACACTTTGCTATTTGACCTTGAAAATGGAGATCATGGTCAACGGTCATCGTAGGAAAGAAAGCTCACCTCTGACAATATGGGTGTAGAAATGGATTGTCTCTGTATTTAACTTGTTGAGTTGTGGTAAAAAGACAAATTTTGGCTATTTGACCTTGAACATAATGGTCAAGGTCAAAGTTCTAATCAGAAAACTCATGATTGATAATATGGGGGTAGACACTTTAGTGATGTGTGTATGTACTAAAGTTTTGGAGATAAGAGGCAAAATGTGTAATTTTGAATATGGCCATCATTTAATGGTGATTTACCTTTGTGCCAGGTCTGGAAATTGGGTGGTGGGTGTCAAATATATGGCTGACCACAAAGCATGTGCGCATGCGCGCATGCACACACACGCGCACACGCGCACACGCACACACACACACACACACACACACACACACATACATAGGTCATTCCTATATAACCCTCTTACTGCTATGTCCATTGAGGGATAATAAATATATCCAAAATCAACCACTTCATTTTATGTGAAAATGTTATCAAACAGTGACCATGCTCCATATGCACCCTTCGTGATCTTCAACTGAAGTCTCTTAGCCCTCTTTGGAGAAAGTCTAGGAAGAACACTGTTACAGATTGTAATTTGATTGAAACAAAGACAACCCTACAAACCTCAGCCTCCTGTGTAATATCGTCCATGGTCCCCCTCTTCATCGGCAGTCTAATGTCATCCATTTTACAAGCTTTGAGTAGACTGTGTCTGTCTGCCCTCTTTTGCTCTAATTTAGTCTCTGTTGCCGTGATCTGTTTTTGGATGCCTGTGATATCCTTGGTACAATGATTCAGTTTCTTTCGAATTTCTTCAATATCACTGTTCAAGTCCTCAATTTCTGATTTCTTTGTGGTCCTAGAGAATTTTAGTTTGGTCATTGTTTCTGAGTCATGGTCTATGACCTAGAAAACAAAGGAATGATTAATAAAAAACTCAAATTATATTATTGATTTGGTTTTATTTTCGCTGTGAATCTCTCAAGAGCAAACTTTTTTTCTTTATTCCACTTATTCAGTGTGAACATTGTGACTTGGTACACTCTTGCTCACTGTGTGGGTTAAACTGTGTGTAAGATGTCAGACAGCTTTATCTCTCTTTGGTTATGACTAGTTCCTCTTACATTCAAATGTATTTCTGTGGTTTGATAAGAGCTACAAATTCTTTCAATATTACAGTAAACACTGCTGTCTAACAAAACTTTGGTTACGAATGTACCTATCAATCATTTCAGTGATGATACTGGTAGATGTGTCACTATGTCTCAATGTTTCTGCTCTCTCGGTTTAAGAATGTACCTATAATTCAAACTATGATACAACTGACAATATGTCAAACAAACACCTAGAATAGCTGTGCGATAGAAATGGCAAACAAAAACTTGCATCATTCATACAAGACATGAAAGTAACAGTAAAACTAGAGATATTTGTACACAGCACTAAGATTACATTGTACTTACCTTCATTTGTTTTGTTTCCTCATCTTTTAATTTCTTCAATTCTTTTTCATCATGTTCAATTTGTTTGGACCACTTCTTGACATTAGCTGATGACACAGAATGATACAACAACACATATATATGTTAGTGATGTTTACATGTAAACAGCGTAACAACTTTGGAATATTCTCGAAAGAATTTCAACTTTTAATTCTACACAGATTTGATCAGCAATTAGGCCAAAAAAAAAAAAGGGTTTTGTTTCTCGTCCTCGCGCGCGTCATCCTAAAACATGCGCGTCGCACGTTTTTTTTCCTCCGTGCCGTTTAACTCCAACAATTATTTTCCAACTGCATGGTACATCTCGATCATGAAGTGCGCCACACACGACAGAAGAATAGAACGCTTGTACAGCGCATGTGCTATCGTCGCCCATGTTATAGGGGAGTTGTTTTGCTTTTGTGTTACCGTGTTAATGCTCTTGTCGGTACAAGTGTCGGCTGGGAGCAAAATTTTGCGTCCGTTTGGACTTGTGTCGGTCAAAAGGTCAGTCAAAGTTTGTCGATTGTTTGAAGATCTGTGCAAAGGTATAAAAAAAACTTAGTACTGGTGACCGGTTTATTTTGCCTGAACAGTATCACAGTCGCTTGTAAACTGTTATTCCTTTCCTAAACGGTTTTATTCTTGTCTATGACGGTCCTAATACAGAATACAGTGTTGTGTGTGTGCTTGTGGAAATGACATCGTTACCGATTTTATAAGAATATCGCCAATCCCTATAATAACGTCATTGTTCTGTATTAGGACCGTCATAGACAAGAATAAAACCGTTTAGGAAAGGAATAACAGTTTACAAGCGACTGTGACAGTATGAGCAATGTCGCGTAGAAGCTCTCGTTTCATGTGTATGTGACGGAACTTTCCAGACTGTCCCGCTACAGGCAAAATTAGAAGATGTGACAGAATTTGTCAAGTATTTGAAGATCATTTTGATTGACGACACTGAGAAAGTGACCAAGCAACCTGTAATGAATGCATTCCAATTCCTGATGTCAGAAAGGAGTACTAAAGTTTGGCCTGCATTTCGCAATTTAGATCGCCCAAACAAGCGATTCCAACTTCACAATGCAATTGTCAGATGGCTGCAAGACCATAATTTGGGATGGCAGAAAGAATACCGATCCTTGGGTGAACATTTCGTTCATGTGTTAGGGGAGTGTTTGTGGCTGGTTGATCCACATCGTCAGAATTACTGAACAGTTCAGAGTTTAATAATGAACCAACAAACAAGTACAATTACACTGTCACATGAAAGTCCTCTCATGATGGAAAGTTTCCCAACTACAGATGAGTGGCTGTAAAACAATGTTGCATTAAATGCAAGAAGTTTACTCTTGCAGTGTTAAAGTTGAATAAATGTTATTTATATTTAAATGGAAATTCATCTGTGTTGGTGAACTATAGTAAATTTTCTAGTTGTGTTTGGAACAATGTTCAAATTGAATACAATGGATATTCATGGTATTTTGTAATCATATTGGTGAGTCAGTGTGGGCTTCCATCCCCCACTCCCCCCACACCCCTCTTTAAAAAAAAAAAAAAAAAAAAAAAAAAAAAGAAACCGCGTCACCGCATCATTTTCAAAATTACTCTAGGACGAGAAACAATTCTTTTTTTTTTTTTGGCCTTAGTGATATATAAATATGTAATATAGATAAAGAAGTATGGTTGATTGTTGGAACAGTGAGGAATGTAATGTTCTTTGATGCACAACCAAGTTACTTTTGTTCATGTCTACATTTTGGCAATGTGACAGTTCAGTGAGGAATGTAGTTGATACAAGTGTGAACAGTGTACATAGATTACACAGAATTTACATGACAATTTTTGCATTTCAATGGTACATAACCAAAAGCCATGTACTTGAACCTTGATGGCCACATGAGGGCGCTGCAGCATTACAATCACTATTCAAATTCGGACATGACTTTGTAGCATTATACTTTATCAAACTATGGTTAACTTTTCGGCCAATATAAAAAAATTTAGAATTGATATTACATCTCACCATCAGTATCCCTGGATCTTTCATACTCCAACTGATTTGTCAGCCTTGATTTCTGATTCTCAAATTCCAATCTCTTTTTGGCTCTTTCTTGTTGTGTTCTCAGTTCCTTCTCTTCATACTGCCTGATGTTTTCAACACCAATAGCAAGGCAGAAATCTGCAAACACCTGGTATGCAAAGATAAAAATTTTGTAACGAAATTCAACACCAATAGCAAAGCAGAAATCAGCAAACACCTGGTATGCAAAGATAAAAATTTTGTAACGAAATTCAACACCAATAGCAAGGCAGAAATCAGCAAACACCTGGTATGCAAAGATAACAATATTTGTAATGAAATTCAACACCAACAGCAGTGCAGAAATCTGCAAACACCTGGTATGCAAAGATAAATATTTGTAATGAAATTCAACACCAACAGCATGACAGAATTCTGCAAACACTTAGTATGCAAAGATAACAATATTTGTAACATATTTCTACACCAATAGCAAGGCAGAATTCTGCAAACACTTAGTATGCAAGATGTAAATATTTGTAACATATTTCTACACCAATAGCAAGGCAAAAATCTGCAAACAGTTGGTATGCAAGGATATAATTGATCGGGTGGAAATCTATTAACTAGAAAGGCAAAATGTATACTAAAACTTGGTACTACAAGATATTAAGGATAGAGACAAACTCTACACCAATACTGCTGAGGAATCATCTGTTAAATTCAATATTTGTAACTTACCTCATCTTCAACTTTATTCATCTTGGTTTTAATTTTCTTAGTGTGTTCAGCTCTCTGTCCAATTTGTTCTTCTATAGCTTCCATCCTTGGCTGTGGTGGAAAAAAATTAACAAATCAAGTAAATTTGAGAGTAAGAAAATCACTTTCCAATTCTCCCATCCATTTCATTTTAGCTGTGAATCTTTCTTTAAGTAAACTATTTTTCTTTATCCTCATGATAGCAGAAACAACAATTGCATCCAAAATAGTAGTTACACTAATAAGTTTCACACCCAAACTAGTATTCTACAGCTAATGTTTCTTATTTCTTCTATGCAAAAGTATTACTTGATGCTAACATAAAACAAACTCTTCATCATTAAGAATACTTCTTTTTCATAATTAATATTTACTTCAAAACATGTAAGAAAGTCTGTAAATGTCACCAGATTTGCATTGTTTGTTCCTAGTCTTTAAGTTACTTCACAACACGATGGATAAACACATGAAATTTTACAAGTTTTCTACTCTGTACATTAACTTTAACATAATACTAAAGTTTCGATGTATATTAAGTGACATTGTGGTTTCCAGCCTTAGATTCAACAGTTTATTTAAAAGTAGTACATACCTCAAATCCTTCAAGCTCTCTTTCAAACTTCTGCTTGGCTTTCTGATTGTTGACCATAGTTTTATTTTTCTGTGAATATACAAATTAAGAACAAATTTCACCAAACTGAGCTAAGAACTGTTTCTTTCTTAAATACAATATCCTGACACAGTTCAGAGACAATGCTAAAACCTTTAGTAGCTATCATATTTCTTAAAATGTATGAAATATGTTGCAACTTTCCTTTCAAAACCAATTTCCAGAGATAATGATTTGGCCCTTTTTTGTCACTAAGGTAACAAGATTGATATTTTGAAAATTGGAAGTTACATTAAAATTAAATCATACATATGAGCTGTAAAATCCTACCAAAGATTTCTGGAATTTACATCATGATAATGTGTGTCGAGGTCATTGGTTCTATGCTGCTGTGCTCAAAATATGAATCAAAATGTTCAAAATCATCATTACTTGTCCCAATTTGTCATAAATATTGCTTGCATTGGTATAATTATATTACTCTCCAATATTATTCTTCATTCAGCCAGAAAATACTCATTGCCTAAGGGATTCTCACTAATCCTAGTGACAGGACCCCTTAGGTTACTCATGTTTTCCTTGGCTGAACAAAGAAAAATATTGGGGAATGATATGGGTTGACTACACTCACAGTATTTTCTCTGTCACTTATAGAGTATTTCAGCCTTGTTTCTAAACCACTGATTTGAGATTTAATGGTATTCAGTTCTGATTCTTTTCTCTTCTTTTTCTGAAGTTCTTTCAACTCTTCTGTAAGACCACTCTTTTGTGCTTTCAACTTGTTCAAACTCTTCTCATCCCATCTCCTTGCTTTGGCTTTCAAATCACTGCAATGTAATATACATTCATATACAGTCAGTGCGTTATTTATTATGATGGTCAAAATTTGGCTCTGGTAGTAGGAATATAACAACTGACCAACAGCAGTTTTTATCAAAAATTGAGGTAACAATGCATGATTGACAGTTACTCTGAGTAAACGTGCATATCAAATTATCCAGTCAGAGTTCAAAAGATTATGAAGAACACTATGGGCTGATCATATAACACAGACATCAATAAGTCAGGCTGAACAGAAATGGCTTTGCAGAAGCATTAGTTGAAGGGAGAATACAGAATTCCTACATATCATAATGAACATAAAAATGCTTTTTTTTTAAAAAATGTTTATAGCTTTATACAAAAAGGTAACATATCAAATGAAACAGAAATACAGAGAATATATACAAATAAGTTGTTGAGTAAAAAGTGTTGATGTTAAGTATGACTTGAAGCAGACTAGATTTCATTTACCTTGCTCCACCAGATATAATACCACTCTTTTGAAACATAGTACCATCTAAGGCTACAGCTTTGTGTCTTTCAGCTCCACCAAAGGCAACTTTCCTGGCATCATCTACAGTTTCACACACCAACGAATTACCACAGGCATATTGCAAGGCTTTCTTGACAGGAGGTGGATCAAAACGGATCACATCAATCACCAACTTGACACCACGTGGTTCCCGTATCTCTCTGTGATCAAAATATGAATCAGTTAATATAATTTCTGTATTTAGAGACATAAAAAGTCACCTAGTCAATAAGATAGACTGGGTTTTATTGTGAATTTACAAAATAAAGAAAGTACCAAGCAACTTTTGTCATTTCTTTCAATTCTTCCCTTTTTTTACCGGAACTACTATTTCTGAATTTTGTTGATTCAAAAACTGTTACAGCCATGGCCTTTCCTATTTGACATTAGTCCTCTAAAGCTGTCTACAGAAAACTTTAAAACTGTCTATGTTCTCCACTTACCGGAGTCTGTCATTGGTAGGCCTGACTTCAATGAAGTCTAATGGCAGGAATGTTTCTGGATCAGCTCTCTGTTCTTTCATATACTGAATGCAGTCCCTGGCAGTTTTCTCAGTGTCCACTATGATAGCATCAATATTTTTGCCGAGCACTTTGGTTACTGATATCTGGTATTTCTTCTGACTAGGTTCACACAAATCAATCAATCGACCGTACTGAAACACAAGAATTCATTTCAATGAGACACATTGAGAAAACAAAATTACATACATACATGCATGTATATATTACATACATATATTACATACATGCATACATACATACATACATACATACATACATACATACATACATACATACACATGCACACACACACACACACACACATGGAGAGACTGAGCTGTCATGCTCCCTCACAACCAAATGTGCCTACATAGACTATAATTCATAACTTTACAAGTAACTTACCACTCCAGGAAACAATCTCCTGAGATTGTCTAATAATTCAGCTTTCTTGACGTGTCTGACACTTTCATGTTTGTCCACCTTAGCTTCACCTAACTGGTCCATAATAGACTGTAACTCTTTGCTAATCTCCTTGACTCTATGGTCAGATGATGACACTTCCTCTTCTAGTCTATCACGTAAAACCTTCTGTTCTGCTACTGAACCTTCACTTGTCCTGTAAACATTACAATAATCATGTCATTTGTGTGAATAATTACTAAAAATAATACAAAAGATTCATTTCCTGCAGTACCTGCAGAGTAACAAGTCTCCATACAACATACAGTTCAAATACTTCACTTCCATGTGAGTGAATGGTGAAATAATTTTTTGATATTTTTGAGTTATTCAGTAAATCATGATTATTCACCACAAATATGGCCACCATTCAGTTAAAAGTTACGTTAACACCAAAAGTAATGCATATAATATATATTTCTCTTCTTCTCTTGTTCTGTATTACCTTAAGACATCATTTTGAAAGACATTGGCCACACATAATTACAACAGATGGGCTGCAATATGCTTGATTTTGATAATTCGCCTAGAAGGTCACGGTTGAGGTCAACAGTCACTTTCTTTCATGAGTAAGGTGTAGCGGATAGCTAGTGTATATAATCAAATACCTACCTTATGTAGTCGTTCAGTTTATCCAATCTTTTCTGATTTTCTTCTCTGTAAAAAAAAGCATACACCAAATTAAAAGAAATTTTATGGTGTAAATTTCATTTGTGTCAGTATACAAATAGAAAATGGAAAAACTTATATTCGTGTTACATAGCCATTACAAGATATTGAAATGTGTATGTTCTCCATCATCTGTGGTCAGGTTTGAAAGTGGACAGTCCACGCATACAGTCATACCTGTATGAAATGGTAATGACCAAAAGTGCATGAGTAAAAGTTGACTTATACATCTAGATGAGCTGTTCTTTTATTTCTCTATCTTTTGTTAAAGGACTCTATTTTCCCTCCTGTCACATAGTTATTGAATCAATCAATATTTCAATGTTACCATGCAACAGCCAAAACCATCTACTCTCACATTTGTGTCAAGACAAACACGGGAAGAGATGGTTTGGACCAAATAGGTCTCTTTGTACTTACATTTCATGTTCTTTTTGTTTTATTTTTGCCTGCAATTCATTTTTTCGATGCCTCTCACTGTCCAACCTATCTTGATCTGATTTTTGTTCTCTGTTCAGTTTTTCTAATTCTTGTAAGTATTGTGCAGCTTTACTTCCTGCAACTTCCTTCAGTCTGTGGTACTCTTTGACCTATAAGAAACATTATAAAATCAAGAAGTCAATTTTATTTTAGGCATGTTTATCTTGTACTAGTGGTTTTCCTTTTTGTATGGTTTGCCTTTCTGCCATCTACAATGGCCAGCCACAATTTTCAGTCTGAGTAATTCATGACATTTCATTTACCAGGTCAATACTCCTTACCTGTGATTCTTCAAGCAGTAAATCTCGTCCTTGACTTTGACTTTCTTCTTCTATTCTCTCTTCAAATTCAACTCTTCTTCTTTCAACCTCTGATAAATCTTTTTCTAGTTCTCTAATTTCTCCCTGATGTGCTTCATGTGCTTTCTTGGCAGATTTCAAAGATTTCCTTAGATTAAATCACAATAAATATCGGATTATCACAAGATGAAACAAATAATATCATGGAGTAAAGTCTCACAGATATGCATTTTAACGAATAATTCTTTGACAGTTGGTAGCTTAACTACGACTACTATCTGCCCAAAAATTGCTGTAGTAAATGGTCTCATGTCTAACCAGTTACAACAGCCAATCACGACATCATGGTCTAACATTTATATAAATAATCAATACAGAATGCAGAATACTAGTACTTACTTAGCAGTCTCTATTTTCTTGATCATATGAGATGTCTTTTCCTTGGCTTTAATGTATTGAGGCCTTTTCTTATTCAACTCAACTTCCTATTGAAGAGTAAAACAAATGGACATATCATATCAAGTATTTTACAGATACCCAGAAATTACTTGCCACATCCTAACATTCCTTTCAAGATGCATTCACTATCATTACTGTATGCCACAAGAGTGTAGAAAATTGAACAACACACACATAATATTTACGTACGAAATAGAAAGGATTCAGACAGGACTCGGGATTAGATACCTTAAATGATCCTTACATGAGTGGCAATTGTATAATATTACTGAATAATCTCCTTGGGAGAAAGAGGATTAATATTTCTTAAATTTATGAACATGGACCAAGAAATGAAATGTTTTCACAAGCAAACTTCTCATATAATTTTAAAATATTGTACAACAGTTACTCTTGAACCTCACTGGGACTTCACTTTAACAGGCCAACCTATCCACATACATGTCTACCCAATATTTGAACCTTAAAAACACTAAAAACTCACCTTCTGTTTGATATCATTTTCAATTGAAGTCATTTCTCTGGTAAGTTGGCCCATAGCTTTTTTCTTGCTTTTGATCTTTCCTTCAACAGATTCTCTCTTATCCATGGCCTTCTGTACATCTTTATTCTTATGTTTGAGGTCATCATTGTAGCGGTCTATATCTTGTTCGTTGTGATACAGTTTAAAAAGTTGGAATTCTAAATAAGCGCTTGACTAGAGAACAGAAAACAACATAACTGAGAATTAGACATTTGTCCAATACACACAACATAATTTGATATGCTGAAAGCATTCGACTACAAACTGTCAGTCTTGTTCACTCTATGATAGATGGCACAAGTCACTGTGATCACACCATCATGATGTTCTTATCAATTTCCATGTTCATTATATGCTAGATGCACTTCTAGAAGTGATTTCTAACGTGTTCACAAACTTTCAAGAAAGGAACTGTTTTGTTCAGATAAATTAAACAGTGATGGCTTGTATACAAGTACATCTTGTCATAGCACTTGTGCACATAGAAATGGTTATAAAACACAACATTTAATGGTTGAGATCGTCAAAAGAACAAACTATAATTCATGGCAATTTGTTCTTTGATAAGACGCCTTATAACTAATAAGGTATAAAACACAAACTTTTAACTAAAGGGGACACATCATATGAATTCAATAACAAGTATTATGTGATATGAAATGATTGTAAAACTTTTATTTTAATATTTCATTTTATGCAATACATGTACCAGGTATTGCAGCACACTTGAGTCTTCACCAAAAGGAATCATATCAGAATGTACATGTAAATACAACTATACTAATTACAATTCGATGCATTGCCATAGAAGCGATTGAGACTCCTGCACAATGTGCCCTCTAGACCAATTTAACATGTCACTGACACACAAAATTTGGAATCATAGAAATAATGTACACATTAAAACAAACAAACCAATATATCTGATATAAAAAACACTGTCATTTACCAAGTCTTCTTTGAGTTTTGAATATCTTTCAGCTTCATCCTTTTCTAGCTTGGCTTCTTTCCTCTCTGCAGCAATTCCTTTCTTCTTGTGATAGTTAAACTGTGTGTCCTCCTCTGCCTTTGTCATTTCAGTTTTACGTTTATCATAGCTATCTCTCAATTCACCAGAGCGACTGATCTCCTCAAATAACTGAGTTCGTTCTTTGGGATTTTTCATGGCAATGGACTCAACAGCACCCTAAATGAGGTGAGAGGTATATATATACATTTCAGTATTAGGTTTATCATAGCTATCTCTCAATTCACCAGAATGACTGATCTCCTCAAATAACTGAGTTCGTTCTTTGGGATTTTTCATGGCAATGGACTCAACAGCACCCTAAATAAGGTGAGAGGTATAAAGAATAGTTGGTACACTGTAATTGGTCATATATTTTCTAAGGAGTACAGTATATGTATCACAGACTCTCTCAGTCCTAAATTGCTTCCTGGTACTTCAAGCTCAGTGCATCAAAATATGTAAATGACAATATTACAGCAAATATAAAAGCTGACAAGATTTATTATCAATAATTGCTATTTTTAACATTAATATTTACCTCAACAGTTCATACATGCTAACTCAAGCTAACAATTTGTAAATAATTCAATATATACATAAGGATGAGTACATTATTAAAGTTTTATCTTTTTTTGCTGTAAAATAGAAAAGTGTCTAATACCATTGTATAATTCTGACAGAATTTACCGAATAATTAAAGTTCAAGAAACAAGTAAAAAATAGAAAGACATACAAACCTGAAAGACCAAGAAATTCCTAGCTTTGACCAGGATACCCAACTTTTCCAAAGATTCAGAATATGTAGCAAAAGACACCACTTTACCGTCAAGACGGAATTCTGTTGATGATCCTATAACACTGATAGTGAAAACATTGGAAAATTAATACCAGGATGAGACATGATGATATAATGTGTTTATTGATAGAGTTGCTGTACCCAGTTGAGTCCAAAATTGTCAATTCTAAACTACAGTATGTACAACTGAATCATTTCAAAGTAATTCACTCTCCACCTTAATGTGTTGAAATTTACCAAATTGTTTGTAAATAAACAGCAAAAGATTGAGATGTCAATATAAAACTGAACTCATCAAAGAAATTATACAAAACCATATGATTAAAATAATAGTTACTATACACTTTGTTTTCTTATCATAGTCTCTGAGGAACTCAGAGCATTAATCCACACGATATGAAACTGGTCATACAAGTTTTACTACTACCGGAAACCGATATATTTGAATTTTCAACAAAGATTTCCCACTAATGCTCACAACTTCCAGCTTTCATCATGTTTCCATACAAAGAGGTTAAAATAATTTATGAGTGCTTGGCAGGTATATTTCCTTACGTTCTAGTGAAATGTTTCTCGGTGTCATCTTCTTCAGCATAGACAGCAGTCACAAGAGCTCTACTAGCAGCTGGTTTACCAACCGGTGCACCATGGATTAAATCTGACAGTTTCTTGACACGTAAGTTGGATGACTTGTCTCCCAATACAAAACTAATTGCATCCATCAAATTGGATTTACCTGTCACATGAAATAAGACCAGCATCAGTGTGTGTATTTCTTAGCTGCATGTACCACATCAAGGACAGCATAATTTTTCATTTTTATAATGTTATGAATAAACAGAATTGGATTGTTCTGTGATGTCAGAAAAAAAAGTTAGGCAGCTGATTGTCATTGGGTTAGTAAACCTGGAATTAATTATTGTCATAGTGATAACTAGCATTTTTGTATTTCTGTTTGTAGGTTGTCATCAGAAGAACAAACCATCTCTTTAAAATGGACAGGAAGTGATGTTTTTGAAATAATCTACTGGTATCAACTATCATGTCATCATACACTTTAATACAATTATGTAAAAATCACAGTGGCAAATTTATAACTTTATTTATATTTAATTTAGATTAAATGTTATAATCATTGCCAAACAATATGATGATTGGAGATGAAATCTTGCAGGAAATAAAAGTATGAAGTGATAATTTGTTTGTGTGTGGATCACATTACACAATTTACAGTGTAATGGTGAAAAAGTGAGTTTTGATCATTGCAAGTTGACTGTAACAGTACACTATAGGTGGAATTTTCACAACAGTGCCTGATGCATCTTTAGAAAGAAATGTATTTAACTGACACAGAAGAGAAATCCATTTTTCATATGTCCCTGGTTGACCTTACTTCACTGTTTTCAGAGGGTTGGTCAGCTGATCAATTCAGATTTGTCAGGTGATCAATGTTTCTGCACAAAATGCAATATTGTTCTAATTCAAATTTATATCTAATTGTAGAAAGTATACTATCAATTTCAAAATAGCTTTCTCTCAACAAAATATGAATACAATACACTCGACATGGCATATACATTTTGTTTACAAACATAAGCTCAACCTGATGTGATGGCGGCCATTTTGAATACTACACAAAAGCATGACAGTCAATGAAATCGACTGCTAGAAGATTGATTGCGTTCATTCAGTATTGATATTGGGTCAATGCAGAATGGTAGGTTTGAGATCATGCTACAACTGCACGGAAGGCAATTTCTCGGTTAAAGATAGATAAATAGCCTCACCTGCACCGTTTGGCCCTATGATCGCTGTAAAGGGCTTGAAGGGACCGATGATTTGTTTCCCTTTGTACGACTTGAAATTCTCCACTTGTAAAAGCTTCAAGTAACCCATCCTGTCTTTTACAACCTTCCGGCCACGTGAATATTCGAAAGCAAGAAGAAATAATAAATCGGTTCAAAAATGTCTCAAGTCATCAGAATATCAAATGTTCCTCGAATTAGCGCCAAAATATGGACCTGGCGAAGGGATGAAAAAAATGGCGCCCTCCTTGGCGTAATTCTTAAAAAAGATCGGACTTTGTCGGATGTAATCGGAATATTATAATAAGGTAAACGTACCCGGATGTTCACGTACGATCAATTTCTTTTCGTTATGTCAATGTTGATTGGCTTATATTGAGGCGTAGTTAAGTATGTGTACAATGTACGCCAATCAAAATGCTCGGTATAGAGATTAGCTTTCACTTCATGTTTATGTGTTTTGTCTAGCAACAAGCTTAGTTACTGCTGACCATAAAGACATTGGTCGTCAGGTGTCATATCCATACACTAGTTGCACAGTGAACACTCTATTCTAAACCACATACATTCTCAGAAGTTTTGGATATTACGAGGATAACATATTGGTTCAAAATATTTAATTTGCCCAAGCGGAACATCTCAAGATGTATAAGCTAGATTTGCCAGTGGATTTGAAGGAATCGGCAGCGATCGAGAGGAGACGAAATCTTGAACTCCAACGCCAGAGTAGGATTTTTAATGCTAGAGTCCGAACAATTGGGGTAGGTTTGCATTTGTAACATCTTCTGTCGTGTACACTGTCTCTGCGTAGTATGCTAACTGAAACTGTGTGTTGATTTGGAGAACGATGATGTGAAATAAAAGCTACAACGATTGACGATTCGGCATTTGTAGGGCTTCGTAGAAAGATCCACACGTACACAGGTCATAACAAACATAGTTCGTTGTCATAGACGAAAATACGGTGTACGTTACATGTGAGACACTCACGATACTTTTTTTTTTAATTTTAGTTGTACTCAGTTTTCAGAATTTCATTTTGATTTTCAACAGCGCCAATATTTACATGATGTTTTGGTGATATTTCAATGCAGGTCGATCTGAATGCGATAGAAGAACAAACAAAGGATAGAAAATTGAAAGAACACAGGGAACAGATGAGAGAGGAGGCTTTCGGTAAATACAGATCAGATAGTAACCAGAAACTAAAATCAGAATTCAGAAATACTGTGCCAGTTGTAGGAAAAAATTGCCATGTGTACTTGAATACAGAGTAGCATTAATAATGCTATTCTGTAGCAATGTCACCTTTTGTGTATGACTGAAATAATAGGTTTGTTTGTTTATGTTTTGTTGGCTGCAAATGTTAGGCAATGAAAATATTTCAAACTTACTAATATCTAGAAAATAGGTATTACATTAATTTCAAGAAACATCCTTGTCCTTATAATCATAAAAACACAAGTAGTTCAATTCGAATTTGAACATGTTGATTTTATAATTGTATCAGTTCACTTTCTCAGTTTATTGTCATAATTTACTGTCTTATTTACACCTACCTAATAAAAACAAATGGAGCAAAGCAACTTGCCACTCATCAAGTAAAATGACACGCATATTCATATTTCAAAAATCCCCCTTTGTTCAATATTATTGAGTTTTCAGGGAGAGAGGGGCACAGTGTGGTTATTCTTGTGGGGGGGGGGGGTTCGTTGTCACATTTGGAAGTCTTACACATACTAAATTAATTAAATTACACAACCAACAGACAGACAGACCTTGATTGTAGCCCTACATGCTCACATGTCTAGCTGTGGCCATTCTTTTTTAAAACCCACATTTTGAGTTGTTGTCGTTCTTTTATCCTGATACATATTTTGACTGTAAAAGCTTTTATGTAATCATTCTTGTTTTTATTTACTCGTTTAAATTGTTTTTAAGGCATACACTGAAATTTCCAGATAAGGATCAATAAAATTGTATTGTATTGTACGACTTCCCATGAATCCTTTCAGTGTGGTTTCCATGGCAAATAGTATGTAAAATAGTTTTAGTGCCATGACAAGAAATGGAACGATATTTAATGTGTATGTATTATTTGTTGACAGCATCTGACATGGTGAGAAATGATAAAATTGCTGAGTTACTTCAAAGAAGACAAGAGCAGGATATTCGCAACTTGAACAAAGCATTAAATGAATTCCGTACTGTGCACCAACAACCAGAAAGCCGTCGTGAATGGGACTTGTATGATCCAGATGGTAAAAAGAAAGACAAACCAGCAAGAGTATCTGATGACGATCCAAGATGTGGGCTGTCAAGTTTACAGAAATTTGATGGTGAAGATCTTAACAACAAAGCCAGACAAAAGTTAATGCAAGAACAGATGAGAGAATGGTCAAAGAAGCAAGCAAAAGAAAAAGCAGCAGCTGACGCTAGACAAAAAGAAGCTGACAGATTGTATGAACTGAAAGCTCGTGAACTTGATCAGCGTGCATGTGAGCTTGCAAAGGCAGAAGATGACTGCAGGAAAGCTATTCATTCAGCTGTCAAAGACTATAATAAAGCCTTGGTAAGTTATCTGTCTGGTCCAATGTATTGTTTTTATAGATAAATTTCATTTTCCATACCTTGCTATTCATAGCTGTGGTTCATATCGTGACATGTCAACTTTTGTAAATAGGCAAAAAACAATACAAAATGTGTTGTGTCCATACTGAGGAAAGTCAGCAGTTACATTATTATCACAAGATTATATCTGCAGTGATCTTACCCAATCTGGTTTGCATTGTTTTACAGGCTGATGAGAGGGATGAGAAGGAGAGACTTGCAAAAGAACAAGAATTGGATGACAACTTCACAGAAATGTCAAATCATATCTATGGTGACATCCTAACAGAGAATCCTGATGTTGCACAGAGTGCATTTGGTCCTCACCGTGTCATCACAGATAGATGGAAGGGTATGTCTCCAGAAGAGTTGGCAGAAATCCGTCGCATCCAGGAATTACAAATACAGGAAAAGAAGAGAATCATGGATGATGAGAAAGAACGTGATGCTGAATGGGAAAGGCAGAGATTAGCTGATGGTAGGGCCGGTGAATTAATGGAAAGACAACAAGACAGAGTGAGGAAAGAACTGGACAAACAACAAGTTGAAAATAATGCCAGGCTAGCTGCTGAACAACAAGCACAGAAAGATTTCTTAGATAAAGAAGTTTATACTAATCCACCATCAGCAGCATATTTTGACCAATGGAACAAAACAAGTCGATAAATTTCAAATGACCAAATTGAAACTTTTGTGTATATAACAGACTCACCAGTATCTTTTATAAATCACCAACTCTGTGTATGGACATAAGGAATTGGTGCTAGATAGCTAGCTAGTTGACTCGACACCCCCTCGTTTTTATATGTACAGCATGATCTAGATACTTCTTTTTAATCTACCAATAAATAATCTCGTGATTCTTAATTTGCCTTGATAACTCACGGCAGACATAGCTCATTGCATGTACCTTTTGGCAAGGTATGAGAATGCAATGAGTAACACTAATTGTAATACCATTATGTGATTTGCAGTTGCGCATTCAAGATATTGAAGATTATTGTTGCAGTATGAAATGTTACGATTCAAACCCAGTCTTCAAAGAGCAACCACCTGTTTTCTGTCTGTTGTTAAGTTCTACATCATCAAGTGTTTGTAAAAAGGAAGTTTTATTCTTAAAATAAATCACTTTTAGCCCTACTTGTGTAATGTTTTGATATTTTTGTTCCATACGTGTACATGTAGTATGTTTACCCATAGACCCTCCACAGTCGGTGGAGGGTCTATGGTTTACCAGGAAATGAATGGTGCTATTTAATTCATTCTATACATACATATTAGTGTATGTATAGTATTCATACCCTCACTTGACAGCTTTCCTTCCAGTAGAGGGTCATCATCACATTATGCACACTTTGTTGCCTTTAGTATTCCAAAGTTGGTCTTAGCAGCAAATATAGTTTTTTAAAATAGAATTACTCATCAGTATTCTACGAAGCCATTCTAGAGAACATCTCTACCAGCCAGCCTATATTGCATAGGACATTATTTTTAAAAATTTTGAAAACTTAGGCCATTCCAGAAACATGCAGTGTACCAGATAAACTCGCCAAAAGGACAACTCTGTGACCACAATTTGCAGAATGACTGACATTGAACCAGGTTCACCAGACACAAACACACATTTGGGAGTTATAATACTAGAAGTTGATTATTATTCATTCACCTAGGGTATATAGCCCTGAAATTTACATATTTCTGACACTCATTCTTGCACATTATCTAGAAACCTACATGTACTCGGTAAGCATGACCCTTGAAAACACTGAATAGCCAATAAGTTGAAAATATTGGTACTAAAATAGTTTGTATTTCTGTTATGTTCTGCTGAGATAAGCTAATTAATAAAGTTTGATATTGATAATCAAAAGTGAATTTCAACTGGGAAATTGAATATTGTATTAAGTTGGTGGGATGAGTCATCTGGTACTCTAAGCAGTGTTTCAATCTAATAAAGATATCAAGGAAGAGAATGAAAGGAGAGAAATATCCAACGTAAGCTTATAGAGAAAAGAGGATACATAGAACAAGTACAATGCAATGAAATGAATATAGCCTGTACTACTTGATCACATTATGTCATGAGTGTCTCTGGTTCTCAGCATCGTTCCATGTAACATACATTATATTTACACTACACATTCATCCACAGCACCCAAAGAATTCCCACCTACAGCACAATCCTGCTATCATAGGACTGTGCCTACAGTGTGTGGATTATGGATTGACTTGCAAAACACAAAGTCCATGGTATATGTACATGACAAAATTTATTACATAATACAAGTCAAAAATACAAAATACATGTAAATAACTAAATCATGACAATATATTGGCATTGATACATGTAAATAAATGCTAATGGCAATGAAGAATGGCTATACAAAGACAAAGCTAAATGGTATAACACATCTATACATAAATCATATAGAAGCTGACCTTTCTCTTTATACAAAGGGTGTTCTTTGCTGCATGCAACTCCAAATGAAGATATACTAGTAGTAGATTACCATGGCAACTTGGGACTAAATCCTAGATATCTATCAGGAGTGAAACATGATTAACAAAGGTTTGCTTAACTGTCATGCTTAATGATAAATGCACAAATCTTGAAATTTGAGTTTGGTAACCAAAAACTTACTCGTGATTTCACTTTGAGACAAATAAACATTATACATCAATGGGTCACCTAATACATACAATACATAAAATTATTGCTTTCAGCTATTAAAACATGATTGCTTTAAAACTTGATGACACAAAGAAACCCCCCTTCAACAATTCTGGCTACAATTTTTAAACATGGAACAACATATTATTTCATCAATGATGTATACTTGAAACTGTAAACAAAAGAAGTGGCGTTCTACTACTAAACATATTAACTGTTTGTATAGGTTCCATTCTCTACATGGCATGACAGTCCTAGGAAATATGGCACTATATCTGAAGTACATTTCTGTTAAAATCCCACATACGAATATTCACCTATTCTTGAAATCAAACTTTCTGAATTTTTTTTGATGTATCATACAAATCCTTTTTTATCAAATCTTTATGTGGCGAATATAAAAGTAATAATAAACAAATCATCTAAAATGTGATTACGTTTCACATTTCATATTTAACATGATTTCATTTAGATAGAAATAAATACCAAATCATCATCAAATATGTTTGTTTTTTACTGAAAGGATGAAAATTGTTAAAACTACAAAATAACATGTAGCATAGAGTTGTTATCAGTGAAATGTCATGAATGTACTTGTACACATACATGTCATACAGTTGACGTCACAGTTTAAATAAGTAACGTTGCTTTTGTCACTCTAAATCTAAAAAATTTCTTGTCATGCTGATTGAAACAGGTTCCACTCTATTGCTGTGAAATCATGACTGTTTCACATATAAAATAGCTAGCTACTTGTATCACTATTTTCATTCAGACTCACATCACAGGCCAACAAGATAAAGACATTTGAAAAATGTTTGAGTCATTGTTTGTAGTGAGTTGATTGGCACATTACTTGCCCAAGTTATTTATAGAATACACTTAAAATATGAATGAATGAATGGATGGATGGATGGATGGATGGATGAATGAATGGATGGATGAATGAATGGATGGATAGATGGATGGATGGATGGATGGATGAATGGATGGATGAATGAATGGATGGATAGATGGATGGATGGATGGATGGATGAATGGATGAATGAATGAATGGAATGTATGGATGGATGAATGTATGGATGAATGAATGAATGGATGAATGGATGAAAGAATGGATGAATGAACAAACAAATGAAAACCTCATCATCATCATCTGATGAGATTTTCAATATTATTTGTTTGAAATGATGATACATTTACATTGTGGTCAATTCTTGTAAAATTAGCCTATGATTGTACAAAAGGAAAACATCTCAATATCTCAATATAAGTTTCAAGACACCACATGGTTAGATCAGTGTTGTCTTTCCTTACCCCCCCCCCCCACCTCCCTCCCCCCCCCCCCCCCCCCACTCATTCACTCACTGTGTCACTGAATTCATTTATCTACAGTCTGAATGTAGTTATGTTTCATTTATTACTGAAACTCTTCAAATAAAATATAGTACAAGTATTAGTCCAATACTTAATATTTTGTATTTTCCATCTCTCTAGACTTCATCTCCCTGGACTTTTAAACCTCAAGTTCACACTATATATATAATTGCACTGGTTGGTTCAGGACAGTTTAGATTTTGGTTTTGTTGAAGTAGGTGAACTCTCGCCTATGGCACCAGATGGTGGCATTTCTGGTGATGATTCTGAAAATGACAATAGAAGTTATCCATAAATATATCAAACAACATGTATTTCCATTTTTATATGCACTGAATCAAATAATGAATACAATTGGATCTTTATCACAATTCTTTCATGTAGTTACATCTGCACTGATAAATATCAACATACAAATGTACATGGTCAGACTGAAATGTAGTTACAGAAATTTAGTTACATTTGTACACGTACATTTGTCAAACAGTTGATGTCATGTTCTTGTTAACCATCAACATACATGTTGCTTCTACATTTGTGAGCGTGTTTAATTCAAAAAGTTAGTTACTTTACTACCTTTAGGAACTGTATTATCAGAGAATTTAGCATTTTTTTATCAACATGATAATTATATGGTATCACAAGTTTCTGTATCAAGCTGCTTTGAGTGGCAGAATGAAGGCAATGAAATGTCTCTTTGGTTCCAAAGTATGAATTGACAAATGTCTAGGTTGTTGTATACACAAGGCTTGGTTATGATAAGGGTTTGTTGGAATTTCATATGAATGGCAGTTAAAATATATATTCACATTAGAGGATTGAAATTATTTCATTTACAGATTTAGACTACTCTGTCAAAATGTCAGTATACAGAAAAGTTCAACAATTAATCACTATCAAAAATATTCTATTCATTAAAGTCCAACATTTCCTTTTCCTAAAGCCAAGTGGGAGTTATGGTATGACTTACTTGCATCACTCTTGACAATGTTAGAATCATGTGGTCCTACTAGACCAAGCTGTCGTAGGTTAAGAATTGAGTTGGCAATGATACGAGCTGTTTGTTTCTGATAACCACCTGACGTCACCATTAAAATAGGGATTTTCCTTTGTCTTGCTGCTTCAAAGACAATCTGATCTCTGGCTATAATACCCTGCGAACAGTGGAAATGAAATACATAAAACTCAATATTGAACACCTACAACTGATTTGTAAACACTTCTTGACAATAATAAAGGAAAATAAGACCCAACATATATGTTATACATATCTACATGATATCAAAGCCTGTTATGTAATATAATCTGTTAATTCAGGTAACACTGGGTTTATCAACTTAATAAAATAATAATATCATACTGGCTCCTTACCTCTGGTGATATTGATAAGGCACCAAGGGGGTCACCATCTAATATGTCTGTGCCAGCATTGTAAACTATTATGTCTGGTGTGAACTCTTCCAAAGCCAATGTCAGGTTACTGTGAAGAATGTAATTAATTATAATAAAGTAACATTCTATAAAACAGCTCTCTCTGAAGATAAGGCATGCTGATGAAAGCTGCAGGATTCTAACTAAAGGCTTTATACTAGAGTAGTGGGTTCTGCTCTGTGATGTCTTGACTATATTCAATTAACATAACAAAATGTTGGTTTGTTACACAAATTTCTCATTACGCTATCATCATTTCCTTGGGAGAACACTGAAGTCACTACAGGTATACATGAGTTAGGTCTGTGTAGCTGAACTGTTTCACAAAAAGGCAATGTACAATTCTTGACATTTCCCCATGGTTAATGGATTAGTTTGTCTCTACAGCAGCTGTTCATCTCCAGGTGTCCTATACACCCTACTACTCAACACTGCATACATTCAAGTTTGACACAGCTATGTCATGAAATATTAACTAGCTACCCTGTCTCATGTCACATCATTTCTTATCACCTAGCTGTCTGACCGTTACTTACTCTTTGACTTTCTGGAGGTATTCACTGTCCTGTGTCCAACTCATTAGTTCTACTTTCCTTTTTATTCCTCCTGCAAATGAGAAAGGACACACACATAACACACAAATTGAGCTAAGATAAAAACTATAAATTACAATTATAACTGCCTGACCAACTGACAGATGGCGAGGAAGACTGATTGATCTATGGTATCACA
Organism: Glandiceps talaboti; assembly: GCF_964340395.1. Lineage (NCBI taxonomy): Eukaryota > Metazoa > Hemichordata > Enteropneusta > Spengelidae > Glandiceps > Glandiceps talaboti. Next base: position 7,149,110 of record NC_135549.1, on the reverse strand, counting down.
AAAAGTGCTTCATTGTCTAACTACCGTATATGCAGTGTTTCATACTGTACTATATCTGCTAAAACCATTGCCCTACAGTCATTCATTCATATAGGGTCTATACTTTTATATTCACTCTCTATATTCACAAACACTATATATTCTTATTATGCTGTCAGTGTTTTATAATCCCATTCATAACCTATATTAGTAGTAATTCAGTACAAAAATGTCTTGAATAGTTTTGCACCTAAACAAGCTTTTTCAAGAAGTTTGAACTAAATAACATAGCACGTATATTCACACTATTATGTCAATGCATTATCATTTAGATAACATTTACTTACTTTTAGCAAAGCCATCATGGGGGTAGATATGTCTGTTATAGACATCCATGATGTAGACTCTGTTATCATCCATAAAGTCTCTTTCATGTCCATTGCCTTGGTGTGCATCTAAATCCACTATCATTGCACTTTTCACTTTGGCCACTCTCTCAAAGAGAAACTGAAACACAAAAATTAATATAAACTCTACATGCAAGTACCTCAGTTTTGTGTAGACAAATTTGGTAATTACCATTGTCCTGTCATTTTGTATTCATCTATATTACTCTAAATGTAGCTTATATTATCAGCTCATATTCAGTACGTAGTGTATTCCTTTGGAATGGAGGTACATGTATAAGTAGTCTAGAGACTAGTAATTAGGTTTGAATTCTGGAGATCTCTTTACTAACTAGTCTAGAGACTAGCTATTAGGTATGAATCGGAAGATATCTTTACCCACTAGTCCACTGACTAACCGATGGGTTTGAATCTGGAGATATCTTTACCCACTAGTCCACTGACTAACCGATGGGTTTGAATCTGGAGATATCTATACCTACTAGTCTACAGGCTAGCCGTTGAGTTTGAATCTTGAAATATCTATACCCCATGGCTAATCTCTAGACTTATGTACCAGTAGAACAACCCCACAAGTTCCATGTAACTTTTTGATAAGAAGCGTGTTTACATATTATGATATTACACATGTCTTGTACATAAAATGTAATGCTTGATTTAGAATCAAAGTTCAAAAACAGAAATGAAATTTCAAATCATCAGATTCTAATACAAGATGATCTGTTCCAGTTTTCCTTTCTTCAATCAAACTGACTGTATTCTATGATTCAAACAATGAAATGATAGAAATAGTGCAAGAGTTGACTTACTTTGATTGCTAGTGTAATGTCTGCATATGCACAAAATCCACCTCCCCTGTCTCCTGAACAATGGTGGAAACCACCTCCTATATTGATGGCCCATCCTCTTTCTATTGCTAGTTTGGCAGCCTGGAATACACACAAGACAAACATAAATGGGTCATGAATAATAGTGGACAGTAAAACTAGTTCAACAACTGTGATTACTGTGTCTTCATAATTTTGTTTGATTTTATACATTTTTCACTCTCAGTAATAAGTGTTATTGTGCTGCCTGTAATTCACAACACACACATACACTGTAGTACATAAGATTTTACTGTGACAGTGCCTATCTGAACTCTTACAGACACTGCATTAATTTTTTAATTTAGACAATTTGAATTGGGTTAAAAGGTAATTAAAGTGAAGCTGGAACTGTTGTAATGCATTAAGAATGTTTTATGTTGTATAACCAAGGACAAGCTTCTGTTTTTTATGTTTCTGTGTCCAAAAATATCCTTGTTTATAACAAGAACTAAGAAGTTACAAAATAGAAGTGTGCTAATGAAGTACAAAGTGAAACCAGACATGTGAATGAAGCACTGACTGTGTTCCAGTGAATGTTGTCTGCTAAAACACAAATACCTTTTTTTATCAGTATGCTGAGTTTCTTGTCAGTATTACACCACATGAATTCTAACCAGCGAACAAGTTAGTGCCTGCCAATTTTCTGTGAGCTCAATTTCGAACACCAAGGCAGGCAGTACATGTATGTAATCATAAGTTTTGTGTCAACTGAATTGTAAACAGTTAGCTAGGTGGTACTTTCCAGTTTAGAACTAAATGTACCTGAATATTACACAGCTGGCTAGGCAGTACTTGCCAGGTTTTAATTACCTGAATTTTAGACAGATATCTTGGTGGTACATGACAGTTTTGAAAATTGAATTAGGTGACTTTCAGACAGCTACCTAGGTGGTACTTGCAACTACCTGAATAATAAGGCAGCTAGCTTGACTGTACTTGCCTGTTTTGAATTACCTTGTTCAGTAATACTTACCAGTATTGTGCCACCAGTCTGAATTCTAAATGGCTTTAGCACCTTTCTCTGTACAATAAAGTTTGGTAACAATGCAACTGGGGGAACTTCTGTGATAGTAGCAACATTAACGCTCCACTACAATCAAAATATGAAAATATTTACATGTAAATTTGTAAGTCCATCTCATAACTACTACACCATGCTAGAATTGTTCAATAATATTACAGCATTAATTCTAACATTACATTAGTACACATAATATACTATGCTGCCATGCAAAACACTGCCATACCTACTACACCTTATAGACCATTAGGACCATGCATTTTTTAATGGCAATATGGAGAAAGTGGGATAAAGCAGAAGCCACAACGATAATATGAACACGAGACAGTTTTATCTTATTGGATAGTGAATTAGTAAACATGACTCCCTTGAACCCCTCTGTCATCCAGAGTACAAAGACAAAACATGTTTTCCATACCCTGACAGACAAAGGGGTAGGTAGGGAAGCCAGAAAAAATGAAATATGGCTTGCTCTACCTCAGGCATTTTTTCCACAAAGTTGGCTTGCTGCAAAGGAAATGAGAAAAAGGAAAAGAAATCAACAAAGGAGGAAGTGAGCAGTCTGCTGGATTGGAAAATTCAGCTTTGAAGCTATAGTTAGTCCAAAACACCTTATTGAGGACTCTAACCAGCAATAACCTTTAATTATAATTTGGGTCTTCAAAATATGTTATTCTGGACTTACAACAGCAATTTCATAATTTGAAATTTGGATTCTTTACTTTGGAATTCCTTACTTAGGACTTTCATCAACAACAATTTAAAATTAGCAATTTGAGTTTGTCTATAATTTATAGGCACTGCCCTCCTGATAATAGGTTTATAATTTGACACTTAGACACAACATGTAGTCTATTGTAGATATACAACAAATGATAAATTGTGAACAAATACTCTTTGGGCATTAATAGGAATTTAGATTACAAGCTTTCTAGAGGCATCATCACACATAAATTAATCAAGTCTTATCAGATTGTTCATAGGCTGTGTGAACCTCCACATCAATTTAATGTGTATAATTAAATTATCATGAACCAGGTAACAAATTTAACATCAGAATTCTAAGAGAAAGTACTAAAGCCAGGTCACGGATGGATGATTGTGTTTGATTTACAGTAATATTCATTCAATTTGATACTTTGATATTTGGTTCTTATGCAGGCTTTAATGATATATGGTTTAGATGAAATGGCATTTTAATTCTCTTATAAGGTATATTTTACATTCAATGCTTATTTCAAAATGGTCTACAAATATTATTATACAATTTTTACATTACGTACTATAATACTGGAATATGTAGGATGGAATTATTTATCAACTGTCTTGCTGTGACCGTTCATGACTTTAAGTCTTTTAATGATGTCCTTTTCCAAATCTACAAATTATGTACTGTTGTTATTTTCTTCCTCATATTTCATAGTATATATACTCCAGTTTGTATGCACATTTTGATCACTTTCTAAGTACTACATAAATCTAACAAACAAGTCTAACGATAGTGGCAAACTAATCAATATATCATGACTATGGCAAAATTGATGTTTATTCACATAAACTAGCCCTGGTAACCTTGGTAATTCTTTGATATAGAACATACTGAACCCCATTATCACAATACTTTGTCATACAATCCATGCTACAATTATTGCAACTGTCTACATCAAGTATTTGAAATCCTACCTACTTTCACAAATTATCAAGAAATTATATGTTATTCTTAGGAATCAAAAATCCACTTGCTATTATGTGTTCTTAGTCCATACTACATTTTTACTGAGGTATGCCTCTATTAGAACACCTGTATAGTGATACGGCTTTCAGATACGAAATGCAAATATCACTTTTGTTTTATCATTCTCTCTTTACGTTCAATATATACGATAAGTACAGCTGTGTTCATAAAAACATAACTACATTTTTAATGTACATTTAATTGACTCAACTTGAACAGCTACTACAACCATCAATGGTCATGTATGTTAAAATCCATTTACAATATCTCAATATTACAAGCCACATTTGGAAGACCTAGACACTTAGCTATCTGACTTTACATACTGGCTTGAATCACATTGTCAAGCTAGATGGCCAACTTAGACACCTAGCTATCTAACTTTACATACTGGCTTACACAACACTGTCAAGCTAGATAGCCAACCTAGACACTTAGCTATCTGACTTTATATACTGGCTTACACAACACTGTCAAGCTAGATAGCCAAGTATCTGGGCTACAGTAGAACGATTATCGGTACATATTGACTGATAAAGTAGAGGAATTGACTAAGTACAGAATGGATTGATATGGATTGATAATGTGGGAAATTATTATTGTTGAATAGCTACTCCACACCATGCAATGAAGGTAGATGTAGTAGACTAAGTAAAGACACTACATTAGTGCTGCATTCTTGCTTCAAAGCCAAAGACAAATACAGCCACAGTGAAAAAGGCACCAAGCAAGCACTAAGACCAGTCTACAATATAGAATTACTACTTGATGTCTACGTGTTTTATCACTAGTATACATAATATACATAAATAAGATTCTTATTTCTGGATAAAACTAAATCAGCCAGAACTACACTAGTATGTTCCAAAGGTATGGTCCCTATGATTGTACACATACATAAACAGCTCACAGTAAATTTCACCACATTCAACAGCAGTCTCCAATCTTCAGAATCTTTCCCATTGTGTATATTTCATCTCAGTAGAGATATTCTTTACCTAAAGCAATAAAGCTTTCTAATTTTTGTGTCTACATTTTCGGTTTTAATAGTGGCCAATTCCCTGTATCTATCTGCATTGTCATCATGCTAATATCTAATTACAAGCAGTTCAATACATCTTATCAGTACTGACCTTTAGATTATTGAGATACCTCTTTGTGTGTACAACCAATAGATCTTCCTCTGTAGCTTCTCTAGGTGTTATGATTGTATCATCTTTAAGCATGCCATCCTCTGTTGACAAAATCAATCAATAAATTATAACACACACATGATATACAAGGAGACACTTTGTAAAAGTAGCAAGTCTTGCATAAATTATTCATCCATATCCCTTATGTCTCTATTTATCTGTTTTTAAGTCTCTCTCATTTTCATACTAGAGACTGATATGGATTTCTCATCAATGAAACACCCTCAGGCCATCCCATCCCTGTAATCGTACCCCATCTAATTTAAAGTAGGCAATAATATACTACTACTACTTTGGCAACTGAAGTCTCAGTTTACTAAATAGACACAAACTAAAACTATTGTTGTTTGATGTGGTAGATTACACAAAGTGGTTGATAGTGGTGTCTCTGTTGTATGGATCTAATCACCTGTGATCAAAATAGTGTAAACAATTGGAAGTACTCAAAAATATACACTGCAGGATCATGGATGTCATCAGAAATGCCACCCTACTGTGAGTACTGGTACTATCAAACCAACACATTCAACAGCTTATAGCAACATGTTGCAACAATAGTGTTGTAGTTTGTGTCAATCTTAGTCCTCTTTTTACTGGGGGGAGGGTTATTTGTTTGTACACAAGTTTAATAAAACTGAGACCTCAATTGCCAGAGTGGTAGATCACTCATCTCTGAGAAAAGAAAAGTCTTAAAATATCAAATCTTTCAAAATACTGTACCTTGTAATCAATGACATATCTGTTGTACAGTATAGACATTCATTTATCAACCCTGTCATGCATGTACTTAGGGCAACACACTAATCTCCCCCGTAATATATTCATAAACACAGAGGTGACATGATTGACTACTTAAATTTAAAATTTTGAAGTCATATGGATGAGGATTGGGTATTTATTTTGAGTTGTTGGTTCATAAAACAATTTCTCATGGCTTCCTTACTTGCAGGTTAGTTCATACTTTATCTCTCCAGTTATTTTGTCATTTGTACCTGTACTTTTACTTTTACTATTATTCATGTAGTCATTTGAATTTTGTACCTTATAATAAGTTATAGTAATTATTATAAGTATCAGAGAAGTACAGACGTGGCCAGTGCAGCTACACAAGTGTAACTTCTGTGTATATACTTGCAGACTTGTAGAATAAAGATACTTTCGAACCATCCTACAAGTTCAGAACTTATTCTTGGTAAACCCACCGTGACATCCTATACCTTTTATGTCCAATTACATTCCATACCTGTATGCATGATTCATAATTGAATCCATACTGAATAATGATGATAATATTATAATTAATATTGCACAATAAACTATTATGTTCAGACATGAGACAGTAATGCCTACTCATACACTACAAATTCACTCGCATGTTTTAATTATATAATAGATTTTTCTTTCCCTGATATTTTACATCCACATTTTTTAAATATCTTTAATACAAATTTTCTGTTAATCCATTTTATGTTATTTTACTTATTTCCTATTCATTTTGGGCTTTTTAATCTTTAGTGATTCCATGGGAATTATTAATTGTTGGCATGAATATGTAAGTTTGATACACAGATCAGAGGCAAATTATATAACATAGGCTTAGGTATACATCTTCTATCCCATACTTACATGGAAAGATAAGGAAGGTCATAGAAATGAGTATGAATTCCAGACTACAGTAATTGTCCACGGAATGTTACAGAGAGTTATTTCAACCATGATGAATCACACAAGAGTGACAGACATTATTCTGGTTACTGTCAAAATATCGACACTTTGTTGTCATGACTACCGGTACTTACTAAATTCACATGCTGGGTACTATGTAAGGATTGCACACACAGCTTTAAATTGTCACTGTAAACCAAATGTTTACTGCCACATTTACTCACATCCACATTTTGACAGCTAACAGCTTCAAAGCATATCAACCTATATTTTAGTATGATTATACGGTGAGACTGTACAAATTTAACAGATAACAAAATATACTCTTACCATTTTAGGGCATACAAAATATACTAAATCTGTAATAATCTCAACAGATATATTTTGAAGCCTGACTTTATTTCAAGTTAATATCACAGCCTTTTCCTGGCCTTATTGCTAAATAGATTTTCCAGTGTTTGGTATTACACATAGAAATTACAATTGCTAACAAAATCAAGCCTTGAAAACTGTTGAAGTCAGTGTCAGTCTATCTCTACTTGTTATTGACATTTCATACTGTTACATGTATATCAATTTGTAGGCCATCAAATGTCTGACTTTACTTGTTATGTGGGCCACAGAAGAAAGTGAACAGCTGTTATCTGGTACTTGTAAAATAACATTTAACAGTTTCTTGTCTTATCAGAGGAAGTAAGGTTACTCTCTGTGTGTGTGTGTGTGTGTGTGTGTGTGTGTGTGTGTGTGTGTGTGTGTGTGTGTGTGTGCATGTGTGTGTGATGTGTGCGTGCACATGTGTGTGTGTGCGTGTGTGTGTGTTTGTATATGTATGTGTGTGCACGTGTGTGTGTGCATGTGTGTGCACATGTGTGTGTGCGTGTGTGTGTATGTGTATGTGTGTGTGTGTATGTGTGTGTATGTGTGTGTGTGTGTGTGTGTGTGTGTGCGTACTTATGTATCTATATGTACTGTATTATGTATGTGTATAATTACTGGTATGTATATGTGTGTCTGTTCCATATGGATTAGTTTACAATTATCTAATCTCACTGAAGTCACGTCATTGTTGTAATCTTCTTACCAAATATAGATTGTAGATTATTACACAGGCATTACTGACTGATTACATGATGGAACTGTCAAAACATATTTCCATCATATATCAAGAGAAATTATGTTGTTTCTTCAAGAAGCTTTACAATTTTAGTCATACATCCATCATATATCCCACTTATGCTTTCACTACATGTATCTGTTTCCTGTGGAGCTTAATTTGCACTTTCTAAAATAAATCTCTCACTACCACAGGATAATATCACTCACTATGATTCTAAAGACAAATTGTTCACAAACAATATGACATGCATAAAACACAGCTGGTTCATTGACTATAATATCATACTATTCACTTTCACAAGCTGGAGATAATCTTTATACAATACAAACTTAGGCAAAAATGGATATCATATTTACTAGACAAACAGAACTATGGTATCAGGACATAAAGGTAAACCAAACACAAGGTGATGGTGGGTTGTTTTACTACATGGATTGTCCATGAAGCTTGTCTTAGTCTAGTCTAGAGCTGTCAATGCCTTACACCTACATGTAGCATACAAATTAGTACTCAATTTCCTGTTTGTGTCAAGTCATTATACCTCAGCCCACACACTCTCTCTCTTCTACATCACAGCCAGCTGTAACTACTAATTAGGCAAATACAACATATGTCCCGAACACCTACATCATGGAAGTAGGAAGGACGACCTACTTCAAGGCATGATATCCTAAAGAAAAATATCCATTACAAATACATACAATATTTGACATTTACAATATCAATATTTTTTAGTTTCAAATCTCTCTAAATGTCAAGAAATTCATCGGGGTAAAATGAAATAGATTTGTTGTTATTTGAAATATCCAAAGTAGACTGGGTATGTGATAAATAATTTACCTAGTATATTATTTCAGCTGAATTACTCACCCTTCTTCAGCTCTTATCGTATACAATTCACTGAAGGCTAAGTGATTCAGTCAAACTATACTAGGTAAATTATCTTTGCTCTGAGTTCTGAACTACTGGTGCTATAAGATATTATTCCAGAGCAAGGAAAAAATGTTTTGATTCTAATATTACAGTAATGTTAGTGTTTAAGTATCCTCAGACTTGGAAAAGAATGTTTACATTCATTGATGGAACTGATTATGTTGTGTTGTGTTGTGTTGTGTTGAGTAGTGTTGTGTTGTGTTGCATTTCATTTCAATGCATTGTGTTGCATTACGTTGTGTTATGTTGTGTTGTGTACATCACAGTAACATAAGCACATTTTAATCTTCACACTAAAGTATATCAGCTGACGCCGTCAAAACCAACATATGGCTAACCTTTATACATGTAATAATACCACACGTCTATATATATATATTATTACATATCTATATTCATTTTTTCTTAGGGTTTTGTCCTACATTAAAAAGTATATTGAGATATCTCCATTTCCAATCTAAATTTTCAAAATTATGACCAAAATGTCACTTATAGAGACAGTCTTAAGGACAGTGCAGCCTAGATCCTTCACATGGATGGATTTTGACTACATCCTATCCATAAATGATATGTTATGTATTATCACGAACTAGCAGTAAAATGAGATAGGAAAATACAATAAAAGAGAATGTACATCATCAAATGTATATAATGTGACAAGCATTGCACGTCTCGGTGAATCAGGCACAAGACAACAACCCATGGCATAGTAACAGTATAATACTAAAGTTTATGGTGTGATATCAGCAAAAAATTAGGATTCGTTTTCCATATTTTGGTTTTACTTTTGACTAGAAATTCTCATATATACAAATACTTTAGTTTTTGATAATGCAGCATAGAGGTCCTCAGTGAATAACAAGGTCCTCTCAATACAGATAAATCTATATTTTTTCTACAATGTCATTCAGAGTACATGTCTGTATAATCAATTTTTAAAAAGCTGCTTTTCTAGACTACATTACCATGATATATACCTGTGTACATGTTAATATGTAAAAATTGGCCATACGGATGAAAATTAGCTATTTATCTGTGAACTTTAGTTTATAAAACAATTCTACTAATTTTTCTCTACTTGGCAATACAAAACGAAATGACATAATACAAATCTTTGTTTGTAATTCAATAAATTTTAAGCATTGAAAAATGTGTAAAAATGTTTGTTATTGTACATACAATTTTATACAGTTTTAGTTTTTTGCAATATATTGACTTGAGTTACAAACATGGACTTGATGTATGTTCTTTTACATTGTATTTCCAAGTGGAAAAATATAGTAACATTGTTTATAGATTAAAAATCTAAAATAAATACCCATTTGTAATCCATATGGCAGCTTTAACACACTAAATTTGATGATAAGCATGAACCTGGCAAGTTGGTGACAAATTACATCAATTCGAAGAATATCTTATCGAGGTTGTGAAAGGTCTATATAATCATAGACAATTTAGACAAATATATCGAAATACAACACAAAGCACTTGAAAAACCTATTGCCATATTTATCATATTGACTAAAGATACACATGATGAATATTGGAAATAGTCTGCAAATCTCATATCTCATGTATTTCTAATGATAAGAACAAATATGAAAAACAGTAAACTGCTTACCTTTCAAAAATGTAAACACTTTCCCCCATTTACCAGCATCAAATGGATGTAATTTTTCAAGTCCAAGAAATCCTATATTGTAATCTTGGGAGTAAACAACAGGCCACTGTCTGTCAGAAATGTCAAAATATAGTCTGGTATTGTGTACTTTCTTTTCTTGAGCCCTGGGTGATGAAAAGGTGAAAAAAAACATGTGTCATTTAATGATTTAGAGAAATTATACAAGCATATGATGCAAAAAAAGCATGGAAATCCCACTGACATTATTTACTGAAGTTATCCATCCTTAAATGTGATCAAAGAGAGTTGAAATCGAAATGTGGTGGTTAATAACGAGTGACACTATTATTTCCATAATGGAAAATTACACCTAAAATATACTGTTGTGGACAACACAATCTCACATGACTTTACAAGTTACATGTAACGCTATTAAAACTCGTAACAAACTCTTACTTGTCGGCAGCCGACGTTTTAGCACTAGGCAACAGAAGACCGAAATTCATGGCACAACACGGTCGATTTTGATACAAAAATAACACAAATAAAAAATACAGCCTCTTATCGCTTCAGACTATATGATGGTTACAGAATAATTGAAATAACTGAATGAAAAGAGAGAGAGAGCGAACGAAGAAAGAGCGAAAGAAGAGAGAGAGATGGCGAAAGGACTGCGAATCGAAGCTGTTACAGTCTTGTCGGGTCCTGGCTGTCGACTGATGACAACGTCAACGCCAAAATCTCAATGCGTAGACACCCAGGAAGTGCGTGAGAAATACGCAAATACAAGGCCTTACTACGTTAGAGACGATTGACGCAATGAACTAGAAGCGGTTTCCATGAGAAAATCTGCATTTACCACTGATTTCGTCACGGTCATAACATTATGTTGATGAGCAAAACAACACACGGTTCACACTTATAGAAGCAGCCACTCGCCATATGTACAATGTTCGCCTTCTTATTTCTCTTCCCGTCTCGCAAATTTGTCTGTAGTTGGCAGTATATGTTTGTTATTTTGATGTAGTTGCAATCAATATAGTTTCTTAAAATTTACAAAAACAACAGACCCACAAAATATAAATACCTTTCGGACTCGCCTTCCGTATCATTCGCTGCAGCCATTTTGACAGAAAGCCACAGACAAACAGGGAATTGTCGGGTGAGGGCGCACTTGCAGACGAAGCGAAAGTTCATTGATACGTTCAGCTCTTCTCAGAAGTACACTGGATCTGGATAAGGAAATGAACATACATACTTTAACGTTAGAAAATCAACGAAGCAAATTGCTTTAATAATATTTAGAATATTTGATAGAAACGAATTTTCAGGTTTTTAAAAATAAGCTGACAGCAAATACACACAATTTCATCAGACGGGCCAACAACATACACCTCCAACTTGATAAACTAACAGCGCCAGACAAGTTCAATTGAACTTCGAATGTTTACATGTAGTTCTTGTTATACCACGGTATTCAAACGTTCGTGGAAACAAAATGACACATACATTTAGTTCCATGAAAAAAATATCACTATCGCATCATGTAGACATGATAACAAACATTTTAGTGATATTACTATTAATATTCCATAACTTATTGTCTTGCAAAATACAATCATTTTGTGATATCATTTATATTTAGCGTACATGTTGAATGGCCAGCTTCCTTGTTCAACAGTGTTTATACATGTAATTTTTCACGAATCTGACTCGTAGTTTTGTTTTAGTCCTCATTATAAAAGTTACAAATATTTCGTCCAAACTCTGTTACTAGTGTTTGGCTGCCTACTCCATTGTACTAGTCAGTTTCGTCTACACGTGGTCAGCACCTTACTCACTTGTCCAAAAGAACAGAAAGTACGTCAACGTCGTAAACGACAGCCTCTTTTACGGCACCATCCACGCAAGACGCAGTGCTAGTGTCGCGGAAGTTTATCAGCTCTTGTTTGCGAGAGTGAAGCATGTACATGATGTAGCCGGCCCTAGCCTATAGTCTACGCTACTATAAGATGTAATGCTATGAAACTATATCTAAAAAGCAGGTTTCTTGAATAATACACAACCATTTCAATATAAATATTGTAAACACCGAGGCGCAGTCGAGCTGTATTTTCTTGGCATTATCAAATTTCATCGAAGTTTTTATCTTAATAATTGATTAACCATATATATTCCACCTACAGATCAAAATTCATATTCGAATTATAACCTACCTATCGATATCAAGTTACAGTGATCTCCATTTCACAGTGCGGACATCAATAATGAGTTACAAAAATAAAACCCGGAACTTACAACCGGTTGTCATTTGGCGTAGGGGATTTCCCACACAGTCGTTACGACCACTTTAGCGCCCTCTACAGGTATATATCACAAAAATAAACATGTCACTGAAAAATACAAACCCACCTGTCCCCCCCCCCCGTGTGTGTGTGTGTGGGGGGGGGGGAGTGTAAAGAACGACTTTTAAGGTGACACCTAGGCTAACACACAGAGAAGAACAATATTTTTCATTCACTCGCAAATTCCCCACAAGCGTAACTCTAGATGTATACTCCCGTGTACCTTCGCTGTTACTCGCTTCTCTGGTACAACGATATGCCTAGATTTGTCAGAAGTACACTCTGCCGAGTTACTCAGTGTAGAGAGTTACATCGATATCGGCAGTACACTCCGTTCCGTAACTAAGAGTTGGAGTTACGGAGCGTAACTCTCTGCTCTGTTACTGCGTGTAGGCGTACAGCTAGTGCATATTGTACCTTTTGGCTGTTACTATGGGCATAGTCATGGTTGCTAGGGGTATTTGCATACATTTTTTGAATGTTTACTCATTTGGTTTAACACCACAACTTGACAAGTTCAATATCATTACGCGTTGATAAAACATAATTCGAGTTTATTTATCTTCGACTTTTATTTGTGCTCATTGACGTCACCAGTGATGTTTGATGTTTCAAGAAGTGCTTCATTTACATGTGTACTGTATCACTTATTTGAATTACCATGGTTACTCAGTTTTTATCGGGTGCAATTTCTGCGCGGTTTGTAGTTGCATTATAGGCCTACTATAATTTTATACAGAATTTCATTTGCCAGTCAAAAGTTAATTTATTCCGAACATTTTGTTATTTTGCAATATCCGAAATATTTGCAACTCCTGTTCATTCAAATATTTATAGTCTGTCATGTAAGCATGTGGAATTATGCCTTGTTATTGTACAGGTCTATCATATAGTATGGTGTTTGCGAGTATCAGAAACCGATCGACAACGGCTGAATATTCAAAGCGCAGGATTGTCTACGATAAATGCAAAAATACGTATAACTTTCCAGACACTAATTAGTGTTGAAACATCGTGTTATGCCCTGGGCGCTGTAATTTCCTTCAGTTGGATGACAAAGATCATCCTAGACTGTCAAAGCGTTATACTTAGTCCCGTGCAACTGTTAAACTCAGAATGTGGCGAATGGTAATGAATCACGCCCCCGTGCGATTAGATGATGTATAATTGATAAAGAAGAAACCCAATCTGAAGCCAGTCAACGGTTTTTATATGGCAACACACTTTGTATTCATGCATTAATAAAAACAACGATTATCGATAGCTAATAACTCTGTTCACAATCCAACATGTGTACTAGTCATGGTGAACTAACGATGACACGCAAGATTAAACATTGGCAACTTTGGGACCCGGCATAGCTTATCGTAGAGATACATAGACTACATATTATTGACTAAATACACGTAAATGGGTACGTCTCAGAGAAAGATTTAATTGCATTTTTTTGGTGTGTGCACAATCTGTAACTTGTGGAAATGTCAATAAAACAAAGAGTGGAACTGTTCCTTTCGCCAACTTTACTATTATTTGTAAAATACACACTCAGTTCGCACCTCCCTGATAATGCCGTTGTTGGGGTTTGTCATCTGATGATTGTGTGTGCGTTGTGCTTTGCTCGAACAAAACACAGCACTGGTTATTTTTGACTGTGGTTGAAATACATGTATACTAAATCGGTAAGTATGAAACATGCCTGTTTCAGGAAAAATACTGCAAAGTCTCATGTCTATATCTGTATTTTTTGCAAGGAAAAAACTCTTGTTTCTCCTCCTCGTGGATTGTAGACAGGTACCAGATGTAGAGTCCTTAAACTCTCTCACTCAATGCACAGTGATTCACTTCTGCTCTCTAGGAGCCACTTCCTTATTCTATGACACTTAAAAAACGTAATTTTATTGAATGGTGGAAATACTTGACCCCTTTTAAGTGAATGTTACGTAATTTGTTTGCAGTAATTGGTTAAAATATCAACTTATATGATTTAGAACTCACTACATATGCACTATTAAGAGCTGGGAATAAAGTGCTTTCATTCTACAGGGATTTCAAAACTCTATGAGGGTGGTTATCTTATAGTAGTACATACGGTCCTGAAAATGTTATCAGGGTGTGCTGTCAGCTTGTTAGCGGAGAACTCCTCTTTACACTAGATTGGAGCGGGGGGGGGGGGGGGTAGCGGCATCCATTTCACATGATAGTTAGTTAATCAAAATTTTTAGAACAATCTATTGCCATCGTATTCAGCATATTTTATCTCCGTTACTTTTTTCCAGTCGGCAGATCTCTACCCTATTTACAGTGACAGATGAATTCGCTATTCGAATAGTTAAATTTCTAAACAAGTGGATTGAATAGGGTGTGTATACATGATTGGACAAGCCATCACTACTAGTGTTCTAAATGTACATACGCTTTTGGCAATGTTTGTTTTTGTAAAAACTACATTCAATGAGAATGATGAGGGCAAGTACAGGGTAACTGAGAAAACAAGTAAATCAGCACTGCCATATTTGTCTGACTATCCAGTACGAAGTCGGTAAACTTAGTCGTCCATGTGATCAGTTACATGGTATATCAATCAAGGTTTACTTGATAACAAGTTTCACTCCAACGTTTAAAGACTATATTTAGGTGTGAATCTCAATCGCATTTACACACTTATATTGAAGTGACGCATTTATTACTTGAAGACGCCAGCGTGGGAAGGTTTATAATTTTCACAGGTGTTGGTAAAATAGAGGGAAAAAATAACCTATCAAGCATGACAGCGGCGTGGGAGAGTGTCCCTTGAAGTACCTAGCAGGTTATTTTCTCATTTCCTAGTCATACACCTACATGCATGTTGAGCACTCTCATTTCAAATTGCATCAATATTACTATGTCCGTTCCGTTAGCTGCAACGATTTCTTTTAATGATTTGAACAAGGGGAATGTTCCTGTATGATTTTACAATGAGATGGTAATATAATTTTTTCACAATGTTTGACAAGGATAATAAAAACCATATATAACGTTAGCAAAATATTTCAGGTCGAGTTTAGATAGAACTTATTCAGTCATCTTGATAATATCTCTTGCAATTTGACTGCATAGCTGCAGTTAGGAAATGTACACAACAGCCAGACAGACGGGTGACCCTAAAACGAATGACAACCTGAATGACGGAAAACGAATGACAGCATTTCTAGGTGGTAAACAGTGGAATGACACCCTTTTCTACATTCAGTTAGTTGAATGACACCCTCTGCACTGTAGAACCACTGGAATGACAGCCGCCACTCTATAAAATAAGTGGAATGACAGCATTTTTAATGCTTTGGAACTGGAATGACAGCATTTCTAGGTGGTAAATATTGGAATGACACCCTTTTCTACATTCAGTTAGTTGAATGACACCCTCTGCACTGTAGAACCAGTGGAATGACAGCCGCCACTCTATAAAATAAGTGGAATGACAGCATTTTTAATGCTTTGGAACTGGAATGACAGCATTTCTAGGTGGTAAACAGTGGAATGACACCCTTTTCTACAATCAATTAGTTGAATGACACCCTCTGCACTGTAGAACCATTGGAATGACAGCCGCCACTCTATAAAATAAGTGGAATGACAGCATTTTCAATGCTTTGGAACTGGAATGACAGCATTTCTAGGTGGTAAACAGTGGAATGACACCCTTTTCTACATTCAGTTAGTTGAATGACACCCTCTGCACTGTAGAACCACTGGAATGACAGCCGCCACTCTATAAAATAAGTGGAATGACATCATTTTTAATGCTTTGGAACTGGAATGACAGCATTTCTAGGTGGTAAACAGTGGAATGACACCCTTTTCTACAATCAGTTAGTTGAATGACACCCTCTGCACTGTAGAACCACTGGAATGACAGCCGCCACTCTATAAAATAAGTGGAATGACAGCATTTTCAATGCTTTGGAACTGGAATGACAGCATTTCTAGGTGGTAAACAGTGGAATGACACCCTTTTCTACATTCAGTTAGTTGAATGACACCCTCTGCACTGTAGAACCACTGGAATGACAGCCGCCACTCTATAAAATAAGTGGAATGACAGCATTTTTAATGCTTTGGAAATGGAATGACAGCATTTCTAGGTGGTAAACAGTGGAATGACACCCTTTTCTACATTCAGTTAGTTGAATGACACCCTCTGCACTGTAGAACCACTGGAATGACAGCCGCCACTCTATAAAATAAGTGGAATGACAGCATTTTTAATGCTTTGGAACTGGAATGACAGCATTTCTAGGTGGTAAATATTGGAATGACACCCTTTTCTACATTCAGTTAGTTGAATGACACCCTCTGCACTGTAGAACCAGTGGAATGACAGCCGCCACTCTATAAAATAAGTGGAATGACATCATTTTTGATGCTTTGGAACTGGAATGACAGCATTTCTAGGTGGTAAACAGTGGAATGACACCCTTTTCTACAATCAGTTAGTTGAATGACACCCTCTGCACTGTAGAACCACTGGAATGACAGCCGCCACTCTATAAAATAAGTGGAATGACAGCATTTTCAATGCTTTGGAACTGGAATGACAGCATTTCTAGGTGGTAAACAGTGGAATGACACCCTTTTCTACATTCAGTTAGTTGAATGACACCCTCTGCACTGTAGAACCACTGGAATGACAGCCGCCACTCTATAAAATAAGTGGAATGACAGCATTTTTAATGCTTTGGAACTGGAATGACAGCATTTCTAGGTGGTAAACAGTGGAATGACACCCTTTTCTACATTCAGTTAGTTGAATGACACCCTCTGCACTGTAGAACCACTGGAATGACAGCCGCCACTCTATAAAATAAGTGGAATGACATCATTTTTAATGCTTTGGAACTGGAATGACAGCATTTCTAGGTGGTAAACAGTGGAATGACACCCTTTTCTACAATCAGTTAGTTGAATGACACCCTCTGCACTGTAGAACCACTGGAATGACAGCCGCCACTCTATAAAATAAGTGGAATGACAGCATTTTCAATGCTTTGGAACTGGAATGACAGCATTTCTAGGTGGTAAACAGTGGAATGACACCCTTTTCTACATTCAGTTAGTTGAATGACACCCTCTGCACTGTAGAACCACTGGAATGACAGCCGCCACTCTATAAAATAAGTGGAATGACAGCATTTTTAATGCTTTGGAAATGGAATGACAGCATTTCTAGGTGGTAAACAGTGGAATGACACCCTTTTCTACATTCAGTTAGTTGAATGACACCCTCTGCACTGTAGAACCACTGGAATGACAGCCGCCACTCTATAAAATAAGTGGAATGACATCATTTTTGATGCTTTGGAACTGGAATGACAGCATTTCTAGGTGGTAAACAGTGGAATGACACCCTTTTCTACAATCAGTTAGTTGAATGACACCCTCTGCACTGTAGAACCACTGGAATGACAGCCGCCACTCTATAAAATAAGTGGAATGACAGCATTTTCAATGCTTTGGAACTGGAATGACAGCATTTCTAGGTGGTAAACAGTGGAATGACACCCTTTTCTACATTCAGTTAGTTGAATGACACCCTCTGCACTGTAGAACCACTGGAATGACAGCCGCCACTCTATAAAATAAGTGGAATGACAGCATTTTTAATGCTTTGGAACTGGAATGACAGCATTTCTAGGTGGTAAATATTGGAATGACACCCTTTTCTACATTCAGTTAGTTGAATGACACCCTCTGCACTGTAGAACCAGTGGAATGACAGCCGCCACTCTATAAAATAAGTGGAATGACATCATTTTTAATGCTTTGGAACTGGAATGACAGCATTTCTAGGTGGTAAACAGTGGAATGACACCCTTTTTTACCACCTAGAAATGCTGTCATTCCAATTCCAAAGCATTGAAAATGCTGTCATTCCACTTATTTTATAGAGTGGCGGCTGTCATTCCAGTGGTTCTACAGTGCAGAGGGTGTCATTCAACTAACTAAATGTAGAAAAGGGTGTCATTCCACTGTTTACCACCTAGAAATGCTGTCATTCCAATTCCAAAGCATTGAAAATGCTGTCATTCCACTTATTTTATAGAGTGGCGGCTGTCATTCCAGTGGTTCTACAGTGCAGAGGGTGTCATTCAACTAACTGAATGTAGAAAAGGGTGTCATTCCACTGTTTACCACCTAGAAATGCTGTCATTCCAGTTCCAAAGCATTAAAAATGCTGTCATTCCACTTATTTTATAGAGTGGCGGCTGTCATTCCAGTGGTTCTACAGTGCAGAGGGTGTCATTCAACTAACTGAATGTAGAAAAGGGTGTCATTCCACTGTTTACCACCTAGAAATGCTGTCATTCCAATTCCAAAGCATTGAAAATGCTGTCATTCCACTTATTTTATAGAGTGGCGGCTGTCATTCCAGTGGTTCTACAGTGCAGAGGGTGTCATTCAACTAACTGAATGTAGAAAAGGGTGTCATTCCACTGTTTACCACCTAGAAATGCTGTCATTCCAGTTCCAAAACATTAAAAATGCTGTCATTCCACTTATTTTATAGAGTGGCGGCTGTCATTCCACTGGTTCTACAGTGCAGAGTGTGTCATTCAACTAACTGATTGTAGAAAAGGGTGTCATTCCACTGTTTACCACCTAGAAATGCTGTCATTCCAGTTCCAAAGCATTAAAAATGCTGTCATTCCACTTATTTTATAGAGTGGCGGCTGTCATTCCACTGGTTCTACAGTGCAGAGTGTGTCATTCAACTAACTGATTGTAGAAAAGGGTGTCATTCCACTGTTTACCACCTAGAAATGCTGTCATTCCAGTTCGAAAGCATTAAAATGCTGTCATTCCACTTATTTTATAGAGTGGCGGCTGTCATTCCAGTGGTTCTACAGTGCAGAGGGTGTCATTCAACTAACTAAATGTAGAAAAGGGTGTCATTCCACTGTTTACCACCTAGAAATGCTGTCATTCCAATTCCAAAGCATTGAAAATGCTGTCATTCCACTTATTTTATAGAGTGGCGGCTGTCATTCCAGTGGTTCTACAGTGCAGAGGGTGTCATTCAACTAACTGAATGTAGAAAAGGGTGTCATTCCACTGTTTACCACCTAGAAATGCTGTCATTCCAGTTCCAAAGCATTAAAAATGCTGTCATTCCACTTATTTTATAGAGTGGCGGCTGTCATTCCACTGGTTCTACAGTGCAGAGTGTGTCATTCAACTAACTGATTGTAGAAAAGGGTGTCATTCCACTGTTTACCACCTAGAAATGCTGTCATTCGTTTTCCGTCATTCAGGTTGTCATTCGTTTTAGGGTCACCCCAGACAGACAGCCAGACAGACATCCAGACATCCAGACAGACATCCAGACATCCAGACAGACATCCAGACAGACAGACAGCCAGCCAGACAGACAGACAGACAGACAGACAGACAGACAGACAGACAGACAGACAGACAGACAGACAGACAGACAGACAGACAGACAGACAGACAGACGGGCAGATTCTAAAACATTATTTTGTTGATCTTTGGGATTTTATTTTAAGCCAAGTGTTGTAGTTGCAAACAATAGAAACATGGGATATGATATAATACGATACCATTTTGCAAAATTACATGTTACTTTTTACCCTTGCTCTGGCTATCTCCAATGCGGGTCATAGTAAGGATTAGTATACATGTTGTACAACATATCCTCGAATTAAAATATAACAAGCCTAATAAAGTAACATTTTTATGCTGGGTATGATAGAGCAATATTTCAGTGACAGAGGTGTCTAACTTTGTTTACATGAAGGCCGTTTAATTTCTCTCTTTTCAACAATTCAGATTAACTGATATGGAATTTCGCATCAATTTCATACCTTGCTTAGTCAGCTCAATTTCATTTTTCACCAATAGAACGATCTTTCTATACCTAGATTCGCAATCTTCTAAATAACCCTCTAACTACATCCACTTACGTCTATACGTGATTAAGACTCATACATGTATTATACCAGCCAGCTCAGAATCACTGTACCTACACTCACAAGCCTCTAGCCTTCAATTTTCCGATTTTCGATTTTGGAGCAGGTATACGCCGTGACACATACAATTTGCACCCACCCACGTCTATGCGATTACAGCTCATATTAGTCACCTACAGCCTACACATATAATGAAAAGCTATCTTCTATGATGTGATGTGAACAGATAGCAATCTTGATAAGATCGTGTCACCTTGGGGCAAGACCATGGATACAAGTCGTCATGTATAATGCTATAGGGAGGCACTGATTACAATCCCACACATTATAAGGTCGTTGATATTATACTACTATAGTAACCTTGGAATTATGTAGATGTGTGGTGACATTTTCAGAGAATATTTTCTTTCTCAACGCACTCCCAAAGGCTTATCCTTTTCATATGATGCGTGTGTCATACATGTATGGGAAATACACGAACGTTGAGTTGCATTCCCTACTAACACCACGCACAACTCCCTTTACGGTGATGACTTTGTAATATTGATTGTACAGCTATAGTCTCTTCTCTTACATCACATATACACACACATTCTCATTCAAACCTGGTTGCATTGTTCCCACCGTGGTATTAGTACACACTCATGTAAGTTTATAGTCGAGGGAAGAATCACATGGACGTGAAATAACATACCAGCAGACATACCATGTATATATATATAATTTAGGTCTATACATTGGACTATTAGAATTAAAACAAGGTAGTCTACATTCAAGTCATTATATCACCGAGGCACTGTAATTGGGACTGAGGTTGGACTAGATTAGTTGCTATTCGACTACATCAAATTTCCTGTTATCATTACAAGATTCATCATTAGTATACTGTATATTTAGATTTCTGGGAATAAATTACTATCGTATTATTACGTTACAGTAAAGTAATTCATACTATAGAGAAAGAGTACGCCAACATATACTTTGACGTTAATCCATGGAGGATGAGATATGAAATAATAACGACATACATACGCTGCTCATAAATATAATAATAATATACATGTATAATATACTATTGTATTACATATCTATATTATATATTACATATCTGTAAATAGCTAGTAATATACAAGATATGAAATATGCATTCACAATCAAGAATCTATTTGAATCAGTTGGTCACTTTCTAGTTGAGACATCATATCGAAACAGTAGGAGTGACTATAGGGTAGAATTACAAGACGGTATATTATGTCATTAAACCAATCATTATTATCGGCGAGTACTTACGATGGATTGTTCGAGTTGATTAATGGACTGCTATTTATTATTTTAAATGCAGTAGTTTTTTCAAAGTCTGGCATTTTCAGTAGAGTAGCGGGTCTCCTGACCGAGTACCAGTACATATTGAACATTTCGTTTTTAGCACAATAAGTGGTGTAGTAAAGCCTAGGTACATGGTGATACACATTAGTACGATTTACACTAAAAACATCTGAGCTGACCAAATGTGTCTGTTTCTGTCTGTCTGTCTGTCTGTCTGTCTGTCTGTCTGTCTGTCTGTCTGTCTGTCTGTCTGTCTGTCTGTCTGTCTGTCTGTCTGTCTGTCTGTCTGTCTGTCTGTCTGTCTGTGTCTGCGTGTATTTAATAGATACATGTACGTACCGCTATCCATTGACTATATCTACAATTAATATTCTCACCGACTCACCTTTGCATTGATTAAAAATCTGTCAGACTTTCAAAGCATTAATCTTGAAAATCTTCTTAGATTTGACACAAATATTAATTTGATGTTGTTTATGACATCAGTTTAATAATAATTCAGCTCATGTATAAAAAAAGAAAGTACACACATAATCTGTATTATACCATGCACGAGCCAGGTTCAACAAAAATATGGAATATATACTATGGTCTTTCTAAGTCATGACAACACGTGTCTACGTCATTGGTTCTGCTGTGTTCAAAATATTGCTCAAAATTGCCGTTACTTTCCCGATTTTTAATTTTTATAATTATATTATGTCCCAATATTTTTCTTCATTCAGCCGGGAAATACTCGTGACCTAAGGGCTGTCACCACTCGTCTAGCGACTCGAAGTGACAAGGACCCCTTAGGTACTCGTATTTTCCTTGAATGAACGACGGAAAATATTGGGGCATAATATTTAATTAAAACTGAGACTGTGTTGCTTACTCAACAAATATGCCTTGCATAAAACTTATTCTAATCAAGACATTTGAAAGTACGGTTTGGTACTTCTTTACAGTGGTCCGATTACAGATTATTCGTGGAATTCTTTAATTATTAGTATGTTATACCATTATAGCTCTTGGGGGAAGATCTGTGGTTATACAACATAGGTGTACGAAACACGATCGTTTCTATGTCGTGAATTACACTACAAATTTGTTAAGCTAGACAGTTTTTTCAGTTGATTACCCGGAGGACTGACTTGCAAATTTTTCGAAGACGTCTTGTACTTACATTAACCCCTTACAAGGTCCAACATATGTCTCGTGAGGCCAAGTAGACAATGTCTTATAAGAAAGAGATGTGAATAGCTAAAGTTCTGTGTCTATGGATTTCTTCTATACGTCTGTCTGCAGACACAAATGTCATTGTGAAAGTGCGTAGAAAACAGGCAAGTCATTTGTCTCATGTTAGAATCGTCGACAACCACAGGGCGACCCCAGTAAGATGAATGTTGAATGGGTCCTGCTTTGACATTTCAAGCTGATCTTTTGGACATCAATAAGGTGATTTGTACTAGCGCTCAAGGGTGGGTAAGGTATTGAGACAAATCTGTGCATAGTATACCCTCAAGGTGTCTACGACCCGTTTCAAAAGATCACGAAAATACCATTTGATAAAACTACACTCGCTCTATGCTTGTCGTTGGTTTCCATTTTTTGACTGAATATAACAAATATAGACGTTACGGTATGACAAATTCAGACATGAGTGAAATATCAGTTTGCCATTGCTGATGATGGATCGTCGTTCTAACTCAATAACAAGCTTATACTCTTTGATATTACATTACATCTTATTAAAATGAGTTGAAATACCGGGCTTTACTTTATATACTGTAAGCTCCAGTATACATGTATATATCTACATTATAAGGGCTAAATTTGTTTACCAGAAACAAAGCGGTTGAAACTATTCAAGAAAGAAACGGCCTAATCAATCAACAAATAAAGCAGAAAATTACGTCTTTCAATAAATGCATTCGTCTTTATTCTAACCCCCCAAGTCAGAATAGTTATTTGTACTAAGTCTACACTGCAACCTACGTAGATATAAATCTTAAGTCTTACCCCAGGCTAGGGGTGCTGCAACAGGTGGTTCTGTGTGTAGGATGCGATGATACAAATGGCTGTAGATTTGAAGTATTTTCTGAATTCATCTCGAGCACAAAGAAGTGCTTTTCCAGCACGAACGCTCATTATTATAACAAAGATTGGTGTGTGGGAATTCCAGCGAAGGCAGACAAATACAACAGTCAGGGGTCACATACTGAAAATTTGTCTGTATTTATAATGAGTGATTTGATTGTATTGCATGTTATATAAGCTCTGTGTGGAGAAAAATCAAGCCGGCTTTTGTCATGGAGTACACCAATTAAAAAATATTACTCCATAAGGGTTTTACTGCCGTCAAAATGAAACAGCTATAGGGGTTTGCGAGTGAATCGAACAACACTGTAAAAATAACAAGCCTTGAAAATATGTACAATATAATTTCGATGGTGACACTTAGAATTGATCCAGTTCCCGAGGTAAACAATCAGGAATGCATAGACTTAGAGGGCATTCTATTGTGAAAAGATATTAAGAGGTGTTAGTAATAATTCACGATCTTTTTATTCTTCAAAGAAAACCATATAAACAGATTTTAGAATCCGTGGTGCTTTCGATGATACCTTTCACTCTGTGTTCAGCAACAGATAGGGGTTGGAAATCCGATTCGCGGTCCACATGTGTTGCGAGAAACGAGTCCTGATTGCAGTTTAATATCTGTTGAGTTAAAGGGTCGTGGGTGTAAACGTCGGCAGCTGAGTCACTTCACAGATAAATCAGTGTCAGTCAGTCAGTCGGACCAATAAACAAACAAACAAACAGCTCTTCAGCATGTTAATGGATGTTGACCACTCTCATAGTTGACCATCAGAGGGTACAAAATTCGGAGAACATCTTGAGAGCCATGTATCAACGACGTGAGCAATCAAAATGTAAGTAGTTGGCTTGATATTTTAAACTTGTATTTCATCACGTGACTCTAATGAAACTAACTAAGGGGCACCCATGTAAAGTATGTTTGTCTGTCGTGCTGACCATCCAGTTGAAGTGATTTTATTTCTGAAGAGGATAGTCTTCTTGTATGTGAGGTAAGTGACTGACACAACGCTGTATCACGAGTACTGTAGGTCGTAAGGGAAAACAAAGACGCCGCTTGGACCGTTGCTCTTTTTATGGGAATGTATGGTACAAGTTGTAAAGCTACAATGGCCTCTATACTGTATACACATCAAAGGTATATTATCTGATTCCGCATAGTTTGGGGTTTCTTCGCGGTGACAAAATATTTTAAATTGTCTTTTAATAGCGACACGGTGTAGAAGTTCTATACTGCTGTGAAACATTTTGAAAGCAATTGTAAACTGTTAGACCTAGGACTATCCCGATGCCATTACATCAAAATACACAAAATACTCTAACGGTGTTATACTGATCTGGCAGAGTTTAGCAAAATACAGACTGTATTACATTTTGTAAAAGATGTCTGAGCTAGTAAATTATTCATATGCTAAACTTTCAAATGACATATTGTATCTGAAGGACAGTACTTAGCCATAGTCACGCTTTAGAAGTCGTTTCCTCGTTGTCATCTTTTAGCTAATAATGGTTTCAAATTATAATGTAACAGCCCAAGGTTGTCGACCACCATCCATCAAAATTACCCAGACGAAATCCCCGTCTGATCCTGACCAACTTTGGAATAAGCAGATTAAAATGTCCTTCATTGCACTCATCAAACTGTCGGTCATGAAAAGCGATTGATTGTAAACCCCTGGACTTAATGTAGGATCACCATTAATGCTGTATAGTGTACAGGTTTGTAATTTAGCATTATATGGCCCTGTAAAGAGAGGGCCTTGTTATTACCTAGCATCTAATAAACTTTGTTACCTGTTTGTCGTTACAGGTGGTGATACGACTACCATCTATAGCTAGTCTATGCTCCAAGTTCTATTCAATAATTGCACATACCTTTTATATACATTGTCTATTATGTTATCAATATCACTGTTGTTTGTCGACTTGTTATTCCGTTTTAGTTTGTCTTGTTGATGTTTTTATGGCAATATTCAAAATCGTTTGGTAAATTGACCTATTTCTTGATCAGTTGACAATGTATCGATTGTGTCCCTGTATTCATCTAACGTATCTTGTCTATTGACTGATGTACTCGCCATGTAATATCCCTAGACGTCATCGCACGGTTCCTTCGTCATGCCTTTACGGCAAAGTGGCTATACAGCGTCGTTACATGCCATTAGTAACGTATTATCTTCGCATAGTATGACATCATCTGACGTAACCAGTCATTGCTCCCTTAATTATTATATATCCATCAAAGCTGGTCGTACTGAAATAGAACGCCACGCAGAAATGTTGTACCATCCGAAATAGCGAAACGTCAGCTCTACACATCTTTATTTCTAACTGTCGTATAAACGGTTTTAAACGACCTTGTAAAATAGTGGTTTTCACCTCCAGTCAGGAACAAACAATTTAACATGTGCAGGAGACGATGAACTTATTCATGTACACTCTGCCATACACAACAAGTTTGTAACTCTGGGGGTCATCTAAAATCTAAAAGTCGATCCTGCCTTCACTCAGCCGGAAACTCTGTACATTTTCTACACTGTTATTAATCTTGTCATTTGCTAAAAGCCGATGTTACCACCCGCAGTTGTCATGCACCGCCAAACAGCATAGGACATAGCGTACGAATCGAGGAAATGATATTGTTTGACTTAAAAACCTATATACTTATTTGCAAACGTCTGTTCAAATGTGCAGTAACGTAGCCTGTGGAGGGGGGCAGGGGGAGGGGCAGCTACCCCCCCCCCCCCAAGATCTTTATGGGGAAAAATTCAATTTTTCAAATACATAGTAATGTTATTAAATATAAAATCGTTATTTACGTGACGATTCCTATCACGCGCTTTGAATTGATGGTTGACTAAAGTCAAAAGTGACTGTACTTACACTTACTTTTTTGCTATACTATGCCTCTCTAGTAAGTACACAGGCTTAACTTTTGAATAAAAACGTGTCCAATTAAAAATCCTTTTCCGCATTGCGCCGTCTGAAACTATAACCTAGGGGAAGTATGGCAGAAAATCGCCTCAGTGCCCTTGGGATGCTCTTGGTCCACAGAAATAAGAAATACATCTCAACTCCAGAGGAAGTGTATTACAGAAAAACAAAGTGGAGAAAACTGTTAAACTTGGTACGCAGTTTAAGATCCACTCTTTGAAGATCCATTTTCAATTGTGTTCGATGTTGTCTTTGGTTGAAATGTTGTCTGATATAATTGTATCTCATGGAATGACACTAGCGTTATTCCACAATTCATTTTGAAGCGACAATTTTCTATGGAAAGAATGGTCCTAAATTTGTAAACAGAGCTGTACCTTCGACATCAAAATCCAAACTTCAATTTCCATTATAATGATAATGACAAGGAGAATCCACTGATATCACATTGGATTCCGACATAAAGCAGGGTCATAAAGGTTTTGGGAATGGCAGAAAAAAATCTGTTCAAAATGTTAGTTCTACTTCCCGTTGTACCTGCACAGACTATACTTCAGTATAGAAGAGGTTTATTTTATTGTTACTTATTTGAGAGCGCACCATCCATTTTTTCATTTAAAAGTTTGTTTTTTTTACTCTGAATGTGACATCTTTTCGGCAGCTACTTTCAAAAGATACGACATTACATAATTTATTATATATAATTGCGTACGCTAAAATGGATATAATGTAAATTGCATGCAAATTTATGTAAATTAGCAACCTTTCTAAATTTTAAATGCATGATTGCTCCAAAACAAAGTTCTCCCCAGGCAATATTCAGGCTACGGCCCTGATGTGGTGGCGGGTTTTTTTTTTTTTTTGGGGGGGGGGGGAGGGGGGCGGTTAGACTGTCAAGGCACATTTCAAGGTTTGGCAGGTATAATCCATTACGCTACGTAACACAAATCCGAGAATAGATGTTATCGCTATTCTATCTGTGTATGTGCAATCAGAGTTGAATACTTTCAACAAACGTAAGTCTCTGTAAGCTGTCCCTTAATATAAACATGGATATTGATTGTGACAATTTTGATCAGATGAAACCACTTACAGTGTTCTATTCGTTACAATCATGCAATTGTCTCACACATGGCTTTGTATAGGTAAGTCTACTTTTGTCAATTTCCGCACTAACTTATTCTACAAGATCTTTCTTTGTTTCTCCCGGATTTGTACAAATATGATATACATTCACTTAATGAATGGAATGTATAACGACGCTAAGCAACATATAGAATCGATATCAGTATCAATAAAATGAAATTGAAAGCTGGTAGGGGATTTATTGTAACATAATGGTGAATTTATACTCGAAATAACATCCATTAATTGATTTTTATTGACAACATTGTGGCCCTTTGTGCGTTATAGATAACTTCTAAACCTCAAGGTAGTTATACGGCAATTGCCAGTTACTGATTTGAATACGAAGACTTCGCAAATAGTTTGTATCCTTTATTCTCTGAATTTGCTCTCCTTGACTCATTCTAATTTTAACAGGTCAGTTTTGGCATATCATAACAGAAAGAGAGATATTGACCTTCTTTTAGGCACGAAGAGTTAAAGGGGTATTATACCATGCACGAGCCATTTAGAACAATGTGTACTCTGGTCGTTCTACGTCACAACAACGCGCGCCTATGACCATGTCACAACAACGCGTGTCTACGTCACTGGTTCTGCTATGTTCGAAAGTCAAAACGTTCAAAATTACCATTACATGTATTTTCCCCGATTTTTCTTTGATATTATTGGCACTGGTATAATTATGTTATTCTCCAATATTTTTCTTCATTCAGCCGGAAAATACTCGTGACCTAAGGGTTGTCACTACGAGTCACCTTAAGTCACTGGTATTTTCCGGGCCTTGGCTAAACGAAGACAAATATTGGGGAATAACATCTAATCGTCAACCATGTTAATTTATTTACACATAATGGTGATTGATAATTGTACAAACACCGAATGATATGAATAAAGGGAGGAGAGGGCGTTGACTTGACATAAATGTGTGGGTATATCACTTATCATTGGATACAGACGGGTTATATCCCCCCCCCCGCGTTATTATTATAATTTCATGTACATGATAAAACAAATGCGTTGTATTAAGGGAGGGGGATCTCAATATAAATCACGATTTAAATTTCCTGCTATATAATCCTTAACTTTCACTCCGTCGATAGGTCGTCAGGCCAGCAGAAACAAAAATATCGTATTTGCATAAATTGATATTTTTGTAAAAATTAAAATAGTAATCATCACATAGAAATGTGAAATGTCTGTCTGTCTATCTGTCTGTCTGTCTGTCTGTCTGTCTGTCTGTCTGTCTGTCTGTCTGTCTGTCTGTCTGTCTTGTTGGCTGTCGACTGACTGACTGACTGACTGACTGACTGACTAGCTGACTAACTGACTGACTGACTGATTGACTGACTGACTGAGTGACTGACTGAGTGACTGGCTGGCTGGCTATGTTACCCTGTCTGTCCCAGCATACTTTATCCGGTTGACGTTTCCATGACAGAGTGGAATTCAGAATGGTATACTGTACATTTATAGACCACTCTTAAATGGCATATGTCATGTGTATGGTGCTAACTAGTAGGGTATGGGGTCACATAAGGCATCGGCACCGTACAGACTAGTGACATGTATGACGGTTTGGTTTCATCATTGCTTTAGGGTATAGTGCAAAGGTCGTGTCACCAAATTTTGTAATTATTTGGTATTATGAGTTTTCAACCTGTAGTGAATGATCTAGGTTTAATTTGATAGTGTTTTATATGCCGTGAAAGTGTCGGTATCTGTAATATTTGTGGACCACGTTCGTCTGCTTTAGGCAGTGAAAACGATTTATCGACTTTTAAATGTCTTATAGTACCTTAAAAGTCACGCAGGGCAAATATTACAAATACTGAACATTCATGTCATTCATGCATGCGAGTTACACCATTCTATTTTAACTTTTATTTATTGTGCATATCGACTTGTTGGGGGTGTCACGAATTCAACAGTTGTATAGTTACTGTCTCTGTTCAAGTTCAAGTCCTTCTCAGAAGTGATATTACAATCGTCATTTTGGATTTTCAGAAAAGGTTGTCGTTGTCGAAACATGTTGTTTACAACTTGTTGGAGTTTGTGTCTGTCCATTCAGAACTGGTACTCAGATATGTCGTTGTCTGTCCATTCAGAGTTGGTTCTCGGACCATTTGCTAACGTTAATGCCAACATAAATCAACTGGACCCAACCCATTAATTTCTCGACATAGGCTTTTATAATATCTGAACGCGATGACTTTAAGACGCTTGTCTTGTGTGGCTTCTCGTTGACGACACCGACATAGTCTCAAATATCCCAGTGAAGTATCAATCACAGTTTTCTTTGTAAGACAACTATCCTGTAGGAATATATAACAGAAAAATTGCACAGACTGTGTGAATTTTTGGGTAAAACACTTATCTTCAGTACTCAGTCCACTGCAATCAACGAAGAAGAAGAAGAAAACCCCACGTATGTAACACTATTTTAAAATCTTGATCCATTCAGTTTTTAAAGTAATTTTAGTCGTTTTTGTGCTCAGCGTTTAGTATTTCTCAATCTCGACATCATGGACTAGCAAATCATATACTTCGTTGCATAGAACACTTTCCATGCAGACGACATTGATTTTTTTGAGACAACTGTTCCCAGATATTTGCAAATTCATTCCTCGCAAATCAAAAACCGCAAAATTTTATATTTGACGTATAAACGATACAAATAATTGGATTAATACTTTTTTATAAGCGTATATCGATGACGTTTCGATAAAGACTTTTGTAAACAAGGGAAATCGATCAGCTAAACTTGAATTAAGTTTGTGAAATAGTGTTATCTTACTTTTCCCCGAAAACAATGTTCAGTGCTTTTTTATTCTCTTCAAATTCCATTGTGAAAAAGAAAATCTTGACATTGATCGCGGGTTTATTTTTGTTGACTTGTTGACATAAACATGTCAACATCCATTCTGTTCTGACGATAGCTACCCTCTAAATAACACCCAACAATCACAAGTAACCCCCCCCCAAAAAAAAAAAAAAAAAAAGATCAAAGAAAAAGGTGTCATTACGAATCAGAGCAACATAACCTTCACATAACCTCGTGATTTTTTCCATGCTGGTGTACTGAGTTGCCACATAGTACGATATTGTACATGTATATTGACCACTACAAATGACAGTACTGGTTGCACTGGTTAGTGTATTCAAGTTGATATCTCGGTCAGTGGTGAACTCGAGACGTCCAACCACCGGACGCCGAGT
Organism: Glandiceps talaboti; assembly: GCF_964340395.1. NCBI lineage: Eukaryota > Metazoa > Hemichordata > Enteropneusta > Spengelidae > Glandiceps > Glandiceps talaboti. Next base: position 7,117,578 of record NC_135549.1, on the reverse strand, counting down.
CACCACATTATGGAGTCCATTACAACAACACCACAGTTTTATTCTCCCTGTCTCTTTCTTAATAATGCAGTCTAAATAGTGCCCTTTCTACTGTACATTTACCGCAAATATTGAACACCTTGGGACTGATATGCTTACTTGAATGAAGTAAACGTGTTTCTCGGGCGTTTCTCGCTTCAATGTTCACACCAGTTTCACTCTCTTCCATATTGTGCATGTTCCTTCTCGCGATGATTGTACACCAATGGTATACCTCCAAGACGTACATTGGCGTGCGTGTAGATTTAAAATTTAAAAAAGAATAGAAAACAGCGTCAACGTTTACGGTTGTTTCATGCCAAACTGGAGCTATTCAATCAGTTTTACAATGTTGTTGATATACGAGTTGTTGCCGAGATTGGCATTTCAAGTATCTCCAGGCTTCGGTACTTTGAAGTTACAAGTAGTTTAAACTGAACAGCTGCTTGGTGTTTCTAAAGTAACACTGCCTGTGAGTTTACTCCGGGATTAAAAAAGTGACTACTTCCTTCAACATTTCGTCTAGACGATCTTTTTACGAGTGCACCTTTTTTTAGACTTTCAAAAGTTATAACCTAAGGCTATTTTTACAGTGAAAAATCAAAGTTTACGGAAAACTCGTTTCAAAATCTTTATAGTTTGATTCATTCGAAATACTACATTATCTAGCTTGTGACTCCATGGCAACGAATGACCACTGTAAGAATGCTCTTTGTTAGTTTCATGATCTACTTAGTGAAACTGGCATTAAACAATTTTTCTTGTGAGCAAAACCGTGAATTTTATAAATGGTTGATATGTGGATGATTTACAAGTCTTGGTAGTAGTAACCGTTATTCTTGCAAACCAGAGCTGTTATTTCTTCCGCGACACTGCGAAATAACGGTGCGTCTTGGACGGTGGTTACGAATCATCTCGTAACGAGAGATTTTGAGATTCGATGATACGGATAACATCGTGATTAAAAGTAAGTCTGCGTCATGGTCACTCATCATTTAGGAACCGTATTTTTAAGAAAAAAACTGTTACAGCTACTTCCACATCAAAAGATTTGCTTTTTTTCTGGTTAACCAGATCATATTCGCGACTTGCTCAGCACATTGCGTGATAGCGTTTCAGATTGGTTTCACAAACATCATTGATTCAATTTAACAGCCTCAAAAGATGCATACCAGCATAAATAGCCAGACCTTCGGCTTCATAGTCATGCCACTTCTCCGCCATAATTGAGTTCAAATAATGTTACTGTCATAATACTTATTCAAACAAAGAAAGCAAATTTGAAAAACACAAAAGAAGTTTCAACAATCAGAGGACAGAAGTTTAGTAAAAGAAGTATACGAGACCATTGGGGCAACAATATCGACATTTACACCTTTGTAATGGCTACTCGTATTCCGATAAATTTCACGAATCGTGTGCTGCTATTTGCGCCATTACTTTTACGATGTGGAAAAATAATACGATGGATTTAGAGAATCTCAGCGGCACCTGGAATTTTAGATAAACTATGTAAAACGATTTCACAAAGATCATCCGAGGACCACAATGCAGCATTATACCGTCACATCATAGAATAATGAATATGTAGGCATGCTGGCATTAATTACCTTCCAAGTTGATAACAGTCGGTGTCAACGTGTATTGCAAGGAAACGATAAATTTTAGAATCGTCGAAAATATGGAAATCTAACTTTACCGCAACGACTGGAAATTCTGTGCTAGAAGAAACCCCAAAACTGTTCATTTTTCTGCCTCCCAGTTCATTGACTTGTATTGTCGAACAGGAGATGCAGTGGTTGTTTTGGGTCACCGACCCCGGTCACATATAAATTATTGCTACGCTTGCAGGAACTATTTAAACATCACGTGATCTACTTTAAACCAATAAATATCCACACACCACCAATACCATTAAGACGTCCCAAACCACTTACTGTAGACATTAATATTTAATCATCTTTCGCAATTATCTCAAAGTTTCTGGTTGACAAACTGTGGTAGCGCCATTTGTAAAATATATGGTGAAAATGCACGAATTCTGAAAAACAATGTCAAACTTGGGGGATTAAAATGAAATAATTCAATTTCTGTGCAAATAAAGTAGTCTGTCATTTAAAAACAGTTTACAACTTTCATTGGCTCTTTGACGTCACGTGAAATTTAATATATTATTATATTGGTTGCTATGTTTGTTGAAATTTGCACGGACCATTTATCAAAGTGTAATCAACTTATGTGTGCAGTGACTTTTTTGTCCTGTATTCAAACGATAATCTATCACATCAGTTTGTAGTTCATAAATTCTAGATGAAATAAAAAGTAATCAGCAAATGTACCATTAATTATAACGTACTGCATATCAATTACCTCCAATGGCTTGACTGTTTTATGATTAGTATACATTACGTGTAACATTAGAATAACAATTCTTAAACAAATCGTCACAGGACTGTTTTCACTCAGAGGTCGCGAGGTGTCGTTATTGTACACTGTACCGGTCACTATTCACGACCGATTCTACGCTTAACTGGTTCTCTATAGAGTCGATACAAATCAAAATCGTTATTGGTGGTGTGACCAGTGTTGATCAGTGTCGTGAAGGACTGTAGGATCTACGGGCGACCCGGAGGTATGTTGACATTTTATTTGCATTTGCACGGTTGGAAATGACTATGATCATATACAGGTGTAAAATCAACGAGCGTTTTTCATGATGGTGTAAACTGCTGACGATTTTATGCTATACTGGTTTAAAGACTACGCAAGAGAACAGTGTTCGGCATGTCGTTTCGTTTTACAATGTTATGTGTTGAGCGGTTCATCTCACCTCTAAATTGGCTGGTTGCTGATAGATACTGGTGCTGTCATGCGAGATGTTGGTTTTGAACGGTCGTCAACAACGCCCTTCACAATTTTGGTGAGGTTGATTACAATATCATGATCATGTGTATTCACACAAGTTGTCGTACATCATGCGTAATAACCACTTTTTTGTAGTTAAGCTTTCTTTCGAATGGGTCACACCGTGGATGTATTATCACTAATACATCCATGGTCACACTAAAAAGTAGACAGCATTTTACCTCGTGGGGAGCAACTTTGAAACGGCGGCGACCCCTATGATCGTGATTTCGAGCTGTCAATCAAACTACAGGCATTAATTATTAATCAATGCTATTGGTAGGATAATAAGAAAACAAAGGGTTTGGATTTACTGCGTGTAACATGTTGATGAAATGACACTGACATAACTATGAATGGAGATAGCAGTGATCACCGTTGAACAATAAAGCACATGCAGATAAGTCAAATTTACTGGGTCACAGACTGATATGCAGAAAGGCTTTCATTACACGTAAAAGGCTCATCTGGCTATGACTACAGGCGAATATGAATATGAATATGAATCATACATGTAATACTGACACGGTGTTGTTATCAATAACAATGTACCTTTACCATGATCTCAAATATTACAATGAGTGTATTGAAAATGGTTTATCACCTCATGATGTCTACATATTTTTATAGCTGTTCCACTGAATAGTTTGGATAGCACAGTCAGTCTGAAAATTCCCCTTCTATTTTCTTCTAATCTAACAAAATACTAGTTTAAATACAAAGGCATTCGCTGGAATGTACTACAACTGACTGGTAGTCACGCCCAAACAGGCCGTCGTCCTGACCTAGGTAGATAAATGAAAGTCTACTGCTACCGAAAGCATTCAACCGTTAAATGTTATAACCTCTCCATTTATAGAGTTTATGTACAGAGAGCTTCTATGTAATTAATAAATCTTCCATATTGGTAGACGTTTGAAGGTGGAAGGGGTGGCTAATTGAGTGGTTATTGAGACAGAAAACATCACTTTTATGCGTTGCCGTTCAAGATTACGAAGCGATACATCACTTAGTAATCGCGAATATCAGGTGACTTTGACAGAGAGGGGAAATGGTTTTAATGAAACCATGAAAGCGAAAGCTTCGATGACTATCTTGAATTCTTGTTGCCAGTGCACGTACAGACTTCGATTGTTATAATACCGTTACTTAGCTATTTGACTAAGAGACTAATACACCAACACATAATAGATCATTGGATGCATGTGACATGATACTATACGGTTCAGTTTACACATCAACGGGTCTGTGTGGTTCACCTGACATGTTTGGTCATTCTTTTCCTTTATTAGCCACTCATTTTGTTGAGTGTATTTATTTCAACCACTAAATACGGAAAAAATAAACATACAAAACGGAACGGTGTGTATACATTTGGCCTGTGTATTCAGGTTTACTAGTACTATGCACTATGGCTCGAACACCTTGTTTGTAACAAGCGCAACGTCTTGTCACCAAATCTTTTGTGGACGCTGAACCCAGGTGGTTACTCCGTATGATATTAACGAGTTGCCGTATCCGATCATTTAGGCACAGCTTAGAATTATCACAAATGACACTACCTTTAGCTACTAAATCACAACATTAGTACGGTATAACTACTGACCTTCTGTAATATTCATTGTGAACTTCCCATTATTTTGCACCTGCAAAGGCTATCGCCTGTTTTCGAGTCGACAATGTATGTATGTATGTATGTATGTATGTATGTATGTATGTATGTATGTATGTATGTGTGTGTGTATGTGTGTGTGTGTGTGTGTGTGTGTGTGTGTGTGTGGTATGTATGTATGTATGTATGTATGTATGTATGTATGTATGTATGTATGTATGTATGTATGCACGTAGGTAGGTAGGTAGGTAGGTAGGTAGGTAGGTAGGTTGGTTGGTTGGTTGGTTATTTTATATTTCAAAGAAGTGTCTATTCGATACCGTTCTCATTGCGTAATACATGCATGTTGTCATTTATGCAGGCCTACCTAATGCGTTGTGATACCAAACATGACAATTATTAATCTAACGACAGAGTCAATTTTATGACACCAAGTTACTGTCTTCGATCAGTATTACCCTTACATGTAAAACGTCAAATTTACTAACAATTGCAAAGCTGTTTAACATTCTTAGACAAATTACAATCTAGAAAGTGAAACCAGAACGGAAAATCTAAAAATTTAATACAATACTGTGAAAATTGGCGAAAATATTTTTCTTAGAATCCATGAAAAGTTAGATAGATTAGACGAACTTTGACCCCGTTTAGTCTGATAAAATAGATTGAAGTTAAGCAAAATGTCATGTATAACGCTGGATATTTTTCAAACTCATATTTCACCTACATTGTACTAGGTTTTTTTTAGATGAAAAAGTGACAGAAATTGTACAAAAGCTTTTCACTGCTGAGAAAATACTGTATTACCTGTCAGAAATACGCTAATACGAGCAAGAAGTTCTGACATTTACTTCGTATTCAGAAATATTCATGTTTACAATTCGATTTTTGATGATAACAAAAATAACATTAGTGCAAAAGTGTGCATTAAATGTCGTGCTTCGATATGGTTGTCATGGTTGCACATCCTCTAGCCGATAGAGCAAATCAGGAAAAATAAGTCGCCATGGCGATAATTTTTTTTGTTTAGAATTACTGTTGTTGTTCCTTTAAAAGCCTACATTTTTGCATATCTGAGTCCAAATGACACAAATTAAGTGTACGTTAACATATATTTTATGTCAGTTAAAACAGCTTCCGTGTACGTCAACTCAGTTCCGTGTACGTCAACACAAGTTTCGTGTACGTCAGCACAGCTTCTGGACTGGTAGCACACATTTTGCTCAACTTCGACTCTCTTTATTTGTTTGGTTGTCAGAAGATTACCAGTACAGGTGTGTTCGATGAAACGAGTCGACAGAATATTTTTAGATCAGAATTCTCACTTTATACAGAAGTCTACCTCGAGTCGTTAGAGTAATCCCTGACATCATCATGGGCACACTGTGACATAACAGAATGGTGGTCGATAACCCCAATCGGAAATAAAACCGTTCCTTACTTATTACATGTAAACTCGTTAATACCAACTTGAAGTGAAAATGAATAAATCAGATATAGATTTAGTCACATATTTCTAGTAACTCATGTCTGACTACTTCGTTTTCAATATACTGATATTCTGTCGTCTGCCTCAGACATATTATTCAAGTAAGATCTCGATATCACTTCTTGGAAACATGCATGCAATGTATTTTATTTGGACGAGTATGAACTTATTATGACAACGGCAAAGACTGTTCGTGAAGACAGATTTAGGAATGGAGCCTAGCGAGACTTATGCTTATGTATGAAGGTGATCAAAGTCAGAGATTATCCTTATTACTAGTGACCCGTGCTGTGGAATCACAACACAGTAGTCTCAGAAGAGCAGACAGACCAATATTGACGATGATAAGACAGTCCTTGCTCAAGTATATCATTCGGTTAGGAAAAAGACATCACAGATTCATTTTTTTAATGTCTGTCAAAATAATTATGACGGTATTAGGACAACGCAGATTCATTTTTTTAAAAATCGTCTGTTGAAATACAATGTAATTCTGTCGGCATTGAATAAGACTGTGAAGAACATCCAGGCAACATGAATACTCAACTCGAGTAGGCAAACACTCTTCTATTAAAGCGTCCTCTCTACGCTCAGAACTGTTTTAGCAAAGTGACATTAGTGGGCTGATCAAATTATTGACAGCGTAATAGAAGTTAAAATAATTTCCTTTGCACTTAAGATATTCTTCGCTCACCTTAAACAGAAATTACGATTCTAGTGACTTCCATACCCAGAAGGAATGACAAGCATACTTTAAGATCCGATAGCATGACTTGGCTAGCAATAGCAACTTTGTCTTTTAGTGTGGATCATTTATGTGTCGACAAGTTGATTTATGCTGTATAAGTGAGATTATTTGACAAGTATGGTATAGCGGAAGTTAGAGGTCAATATTTTCACCAATGTACCATTAAAATTGGCATATATGCCCACGAGAATTTTTTCGATTTTATGGAGTACTTTATCATGTGACATTACGAGATACCAGTCAACGTATTTCCATGATGAAATTTACAACTCCCTGGCAAACACTCGTTGGTATTCATGATTTGTCCTCCTTTGAGGGATAGCGTAAAAAACGATCCCAGTGAGTGCTGATCATAAATTGTTTGTCCAATCATGGTCCACGGTCACGGTCAAATTACACATGCACTCAAATCATTGCCTGGGAATTACAATTCGCCTTCTCTCCTTTAATTTGTCATGTCTTGTCGTATCATATCGCATCGAGCTTTTGATGTAATTGCCGTCTTCGCCACAAGATGTAGGTCAACTTTATATAAGAATAGGGACGTATTCTCTTTAAATGACTTGATTTACCAACTGAAAAACCTGACCGATCCCCCACTGACCTTGGTTCGCAAATGAGGTCGAGCGATGTTCCAATACTTTCAAAACATATTGTGATACCCATGCAACCATACACATGGTAATAACCATTCTACAAGTTAACGTAGCTGTCTTCATTTTTCTCTTCGTCCCCTTCAGCATTACAAACGTAGGTTCAGGGGATTCATTTCGATACCTTTTGAGTAAAACCTCACCACCAGGACCTGGTTCCTGAAATTCTTTAAAAATATTAACCATTTTGATGGTGGGACATCATTATTTGCATATTTATGTTGTCATTACCTTCTTGTTTATTTTTAATTATTTCATAAATCGTGTAATTACATGTTTGCAATAAATTAATGGCATCAACAGGTGTGCATGTAAAAACAGTTTAGCCTTTGTTTCGATTTTGATGTATGTCACATATAAATCATCATTTAGGTTATAATTAATTACTATACTTTACACTCTACAAATTCTAACCCCAATACAATCCGATATTCCTACACACGAAGAGAGCTTCTCCTCGTGTTCTATGGTGATACCCATTACACGTACAATCATGTCAATGCCACTTGTAAAGTGGACCCATTATTTGATTTACGACTTTAGCGAGGTCGTTGAGGAATTAATACTCTTCAATCTTCAGAAGGTTAAAAGTCAAATTGTTTCTACAATAAGCAATGTTACGGTTGCCACAATAACAACGGTTATGGTTCACCGGTAATGATACTTAAAAACCTTGTTATTCCATTGCTAATGTAAGATCAATGTTACGGTGAGGTGTCGATATATAAATACAAAAAAGCTGAGGCAATGAACAACAATAGGCAGAGAGGTTAAACATCCTGACTGACCCACACTGACTCTACCCACTCGTAATGTTATGTTTTCGCATTTAGGAATTTTGCCGTGGAGATTCCGACATGTAGCATGATAAATGTTCTTTTCAATTTTCTTGTCGCAGTCCAGACGCATAATTAGTACTTGTCACGACGCGACTATGTCAATACTTACATTGTGAAACGTGTCTGATCTATGATATATTGTCCGATGTCTAACCTTTACTCGTCGACGTAATGTGTACAGTATAGTTCAATATTCACAGGTAGTTCTTACTGCTAAAAAGTCCCTACATCTATGTATCTGTGCCAAGGTAATAGAAATGACAGTGAGATAGACATATATGTAATACTATATGTGCGCCCGAACTAATGAAAGTGACAGGGTCCTAGTGTGAACAGCGCCACCATTTCTCATTCTAATTATCTCATTTATGTGTATCTCGTGTGATTTCATGATTAGAAAGACATTCACGTTATCACTATCAGACACTCCTTTCGTTCACCATCTTCGATAGCTTTTACTAGTCTCCAACACAGACAATACATTGGGTAGACAGAAATGATACATGTAATTTTACTTTCCAAAGATCAGAAGTTGGTCATTGTTTGTTCATCCCACTACTGTGTTAGTCACAAGGCGTATCTCGTCAATGAGCAATTATTCTGTGTGATGCAAATATTTCATGTACATTTTTCACCAACTCACCCACCTTAGGGTCTTGATTTAGTAACGCTTCTCGGTCAAGTGGTCACCTTCATGGGGATAGGATGGTAGTATTATTCTAAATTGTCACCTTCATGGGGATAGGGTGCCAGTATTATTCTAAATTGCCACCTTCATGGGGATAGGGTAGCAGTATTATTCTAAGTGGTCACCTTCATGGGGATAGGGTGGCAGTACTATTCTAAGTGGTCACCTTCATGGGAATAGGGTGGCAGTATTATTCTAAGTGGTCACCTTCATGGGGATAGGGTGCCAGTATTATTCTAAGTGGTCACCTCCATGGGATGTGGTGATAGTGTCATGCTATGTTGTACATCGAAATGGTTGGAGGAAACTTGTTCTGTACAAGAATTACAGTATTACACTTAGAAACATAGTAAAACTTAGTATAGAAAGTTTTCGCATATCAATTTATATTCAATACCACAGCTACCCTAGTGATATTAACCACCGTGACGGCAGACTGTGGTGAATTCACCAAGGTAGAATTTAACTTGGCTTAACAAGATAGACTAGGATCCCCATATTAGGATTTTTTACACTCTGTAAGTTGCATCATCAAGGCTGGCTCAAGCATTTTTGACAAAGATACTATACTTTTAGCTAGGCTCACAAGGTAGACTTTTAGTTGGGCTTATCAAATTGAAAACAGACTCCATCTTCAAGTTGTCTCACCTGGGCAGATGTTTAGCTTGTTTTACCAAGGAGGACTTTTAAAGTCGGTTGAATTTAGCATTTGTGACCAAGATAGACTTTAGCTTAGTTCACCAAGGAAGACTTGGCTCACCAAGATAGATTTTTAGCTTGGCTCACCGAGGTAGACTTTTAGCTTGGCTCGCCGAGGTAGACTTTTAGGTTAGCTCAACAAGATAGACTTGTAGCTTGGCTCAACAAGGTAGACTGTTAGCTTGGCTCAACGAGGTAGACTTCAGCTTGCCTTGGATCACCGTAGTAAGCTTTCGGCTTGGCTCATCAGCGTACATTTTAGTTTGTCTGATCAAGGTAGAATTTAGTTTAATGAAGTTAGATTTTATCTTGGCTCACGAAGTTAGATTTTAGCTTGTCTCGTGAACTTAGCTTCTAGCTTGGTTCACCGAGGTAAATTTTAGTCTGTCTGACCAAGGTAGACTTTTCGGTCGGTTCACGAAGGTGAACTTTAGTTAGCTTGACCCAGGTAGACTGACAGTGGTTTTCAAAGGGGGTGTGTTTGTCTGATCTTTGATGGTTCAATAGGTGCTATTAACAACACGATATTGTCAATCACCTTGTTTGTTCTGAATGTATTCCACAGTGATGAAATGTCGTCCTTGGTTTTCAACTGAGTCGGTTCTATAACTTAATGTGTGTTCACATGTACTTCATTTACTCCACAGACACTACAGTAATATATCCTTGCGTGGTGACGCCTACTGAAAGAAATCCACATTTTTAATTTACATGTAATGTTTTCGTCGTCAGAAAAAGCTGGAAAAGAAACAACTACACATGTTATCGACCTTCAATAGCTAAAGTAATGACGTCATCTAATATACAAATGACTGTTTCTACGAAACTACTAATTGTTGACATCAGCCCACGCTAAGGTTGAAAGTTATTAGTTTGGGTCTTCCAAGGTTTTAATTTGCAGTTAACCTTTTTCTGACTACTCCATTTATTTGTTGTTTATTTGTCACGTTCAACAAGGTTTCGTAGCATACTTATTGTAAGTGTGATCTCTTTACACACCGTTATATCAATTTGCAGGTTGGTGTGAAATCACCTTGTAAACGAGGATCGTTGTCGTCTTTCACTATAAAGTAAAGTAAAGTACCAATTCATTCCAAAATTGAGGCCACTAAAGTACATAATACACAATACATTCTATTTATTAAGAGGCAAATTTGAGTCCCCGTGGCGTGATAGATGTGGCGCTTTTCGAATTTATCGTACCACCTTCCCACCAAACATACGTGTATCATGTTATTTTCATGTTATAACCTAATTTCCGTAGACTCTGAGATGATTTCGCCAGTTGCTGGACGCGATGGTTAAACATATCTTTTATTAGTTGTGAAATCTTTAAAAGTGACAAGAGTAAGCATCAAATACAATAACGTTACAAACTGTGTCCATGTAAACTGTTTGGTGATTGCCCTGGTGTGGTTTTGCTATATAGATCAACTGGTCTGTTTCATCAAAACCTCCCCAAAAAATAAATTACAGAAGCTGAATAAACTCAAAGTCATGATACAATAGATGTAATAGACTATGCAACGTGGGATGCCTGGAATGATTGTCATTGCAACTTGGTCTATACACGTAACTGGGGCGTCCACACGTACAACTCATCATTGAGAATCGACACACCTTTCAATAACTTCTTTCATTTACAAAGAACTGATTCTCTCTAATGAACAAATGCGAAGAAAGCTTCGAAGGATCGTATAATAATAGGGTCGAGAGAGTTGACGCTACCTGTAACGGTCTAGGAGGGCAAACCTTTCAACTGAAGTATTTGCGATCGACTTCAGAATTGACAGCAATTTATTTACTGTAAACACATAAAGCGGGTATACATAGTTGGTACCGCTACTGTTTGTTGGGATGGATTTCCAATCAAATAAAAGTAAAGGGCGGATTAACAATCACACACACCAGTGATTTACATGACAATGCATGGTGAATCCTCTCTCCCAGAGTTCAATGGTCGTGTCAGAGGTGGAAATGCCTAGTAACTTCTCACAGCTCTCGTAACGTTTAAGATGACGCCAAAACATGTGAATTACATACTTCGTAGACGGGATAAGCGATACGCGACTTTCAAGCAACAACCCGTATAAAATCATTACCCTGTTGCTATGTTCGAACCTTGGTCGAGATCTAGATCATTGTGTCACGTATACCAGGAGACAATTCAAGATACTCTGTGAGACAAAAGTTACTGTTAAAAATGGATATCGATAACCAAGTAAGGTTTATAATTGACGATTTGGCTGCTCTTGAGAGGGATCGAGGTAAGATAGAGCAGTCAATACATCGTCAAACCCATGATGAGATAAGTCAGCGAAGGCAAAGTCGACCTGAGTCAAAGCAACCACGGCGAAATCAAACTCCTGATCCATTGCCACCATTGTATCGGTCACCACGGAGCTCGAGAGCTGGTACCTCGCCTACGCACAGTGAATTGGAAGACATTGAATCAAAAGCAACTGCTGCATTGTACACAATCAAACGGACAACTGAAAAATTGGATAAAAGGATCAAATGTCGGGATAGAAAGTCGCACCTCAAATGCTTAACGGATAAAAATAAAAACCAGCCAGATGCATCACGACTGGTGTCCTCTCCATTTTTCCAGCATAACCATGTTCATCACAGCGCAGAAAACGTTTCAGGATCTGGAAACGGAAAAGAATCGGTTGCCTTCCCGAGAGAAGAATTTTCACAGCCTGACAGGAGACACGTGAAATGGGATGGAGCCAATAGTCACGATTCAACAGTCGACAGAGACATGGCAGCCATCATCTTCTCCCTTGACACTCAACGAATCAAGGATACTAAACTTTCATCAATACTCAAAGACAGTATAAATGACGACGAAAACACCTCACCCAACTCACATCAGACCGACCAAAGCTCATCAAAGAAGCTAGCATCCGATCCCGAGAGACACAAAATAGCCTGTGAGATTGAGAGAGAAATTAATCGAGATAATGATATATCAAAGGTCAAAGTTGAATGCCTGAAAAACAACGTGGCAGAACAACGACATTACTCTGATGGAGACGCTTTGAAAAGGCAGCTTGAAAGTGCCGTTCAGCAGTATTATGACAAAGTAAATGACGAACAGATGGATGCTGAAAATGAAAATAATGAATTAGTAGTAAACGACGCTTCAGACACACAACTACCGCCAAGTCCCAAGTTGGACTTAGATTTAACCGCAGGTAAGATAATGCGTGTTTTGATATCTATTTTTAAATACCATACGTAAAACCATTGAAGTTCGTGTAGGGTCTATGGTAAAACATGTTCCTCATGTAGTACATGTGTGTACTGGGGCTGTATCTATTCAGTTGCATTGTTTCTTTGGCACTTTGTTTTTGACTGAAAAAGTCCAATTAGGCTAATTCAATTATGTGCGTGAGTCTTTTCACGGTTCTGGCTAAAAATAGTACAAATATAAGCACTCGGTAGCGTGAGTGTAGTTCATACTCAATTGTTGTGTCAAATTATGGCGGTATATCCCCTTATACCTCCATGGTCAAATTAAAGCCATCCTCGACTCCGGTCCTCAACTGTTGCCGTCTTGTATTTTTAGCCCCCTCCCCCGAGTCATGTAAACTCACTAGGGCATACCATGGAAGTAGTTATAGTTATAGTTCCATGGGCATACATAGCCATTGGAGTGTGATGCAAATGCATCTATATTAGGCGAACATTAATCTTGGTGAGACGCTGCGATGTCCTTTGTAATTTCAAATTTGGTGATAATTAGTTTTCAACCCTCAGTGACCGCGTGGCATCTAAAAACAAGTTGAGACAAAGTAGTTGTTGACACCTTCATTGCAATCACACGCTGACTTCGTGATAACCACGCGTTATTTAAAACGTTATGCGACTACTCAAAAGCGTTTGCTGTTGGGACATAGCAATCATGAATATTTCCCAATATCAAGAGTTGGATTATTGACATTTTACACACAAGAAACTTAAACGATTGGCATCACCGTAGACGTAGCGGCTACTCGGGAAACATTTCACCACGTGCTTCTACCGTATAACACTCAACCCTCTGGACAGATCTAATTGAAAATACTTTAGTTCTTAGTTCTTTAAATCTTAGCTTTGAATAATTAAATGCTGGTAACTCGTAATGAGCATTTCTATGCTATGCTTAAGGCACAAACTCATCAACAATTCAAACAAATTTTGGAAGAGTAACTTTTTAATAATCAATGTAATTAGATATTCATATCCGTAGCTGGAGGAGATTGCTATATGTTGATTGAAAAATCAATTTCTAGCTACAGATATCTTTAGAATGCATTTGTTATTTATAAGCAGCCACATTCACTTCACCACTTGTTATCAACACCGATATATACCTGGAAGTACGCTGTTGTACAGTCGAAATGAGTGAACGTTACGCTGAACTTGTGGTGTTTTTTTCCCTACAGACTGGTATCACTGAACTTGGCGTTGTCAGTATAATTGTCATCCACCATTTGTATGTTTTGATTAATTTACTGTGGCTTTGCATGTCTTAATAGATACTCACTATATGTAATTGTTTTTGTGTGAATATACCTCTAACGAAGGTTTCATTGTCGAAATTAAAACTATTGTTCGATGCTAAATAAATTATTCACTGCTATTAGAACAATTGAATTAAAACAAACACTGCCATGAAATCGACATGTGCAATACCAATGAATTTATCAATAAGACTGTTTACTGTTTCAAGTTGGCCTTCTCGAAATCGATATGTCTCCTTTAAATGGCTGGCATCTTAAGAACGGACCCCTCCCCAAAAGATCAACTTGGTCTCTTCTATGAACCAACTCGCCTCCTTAAAAAACGGCGCCCCCCCCCCATCCCCAATCATTATAAATTAAAAACTCCAGTTTGGACAGATATGCCATGGTATTTGTAGAGTTGGTTTTTAGATAATAACCGGAATCTATGATTAGCGTGGCAGACTATATTGAATTTTCTGCTACGTTGCATCAAGTGATTGTTCTCTGTATCGCTTAAATCGACTTTTTACTCATTTGTTTATGACACTTCAAATGATATTAACCTTCGTACCTATAGACAACGCCATTTTAGATAGGACAACCAATAGATCTGTTGCAAGACGCGTTTAAGTCTGTGATGGTATTTTCCCCAGCACGAATTAGCCTTCTTCTGTTTTGATTATTCGAACATCCTTGATAAGCGGAGTCAAATTATGACGTCAAACAATAAATAATTCAGACACTGTAATTTTTATCAGTCAAATTGTGTCAAATACGACTTGCATTTCATCAGGATCAATAATTTTCAGGGATAATTTAAGAAATTTAAAATCTCCCCCCTCCCCCCAAAAAACAACAAACAAACCAAACGATGACTAAACATGTTATTCACGACACATAATTATCGCCATACAATTTCCCATTTTCGGAACCTAATCACAGTCTATAATAAAGTGTTGATTGTTAAGTGAACCATTTAAATACTTAGAAGTCACTAATTTGTAGAAAGGTGTAAATGTAATACTCATTTTCGAATGATTTGTTTAACAAAGCTACAACACATAAGACAGACCATTTTAAAATAAAACAGGCATTGTTTTCAATACATTGTCTGTAGACAGGTGAAAGCACAAGAACAATGGGTTATTAGGAGGTGTCAAAATCCCTCAACATAACAATTCACCTGCAGAGTTTGTTACAATCCATTCCGTTAGTGAGATTGGGTGTAGCACCCCCGGGATACATACACAATTTTACGATCATTTATAGTGCCACGATGTGCAGTGACCTTCGATGAACTCTACATTAATGTTACATTAGAAAAGTAAACTATTTGGAGTAATTACTAGACTGTTCTCTAGTCGGTGTTAATAGCAATGATGACGTCACCCGGGTCCATATCAGAACGTGGAATCACAATACTATAGCCTCAAGTATTAATGGTATCTAAATAAATAAAAGTAATAGCACACACCGCTGTGTGAATACTGATTGCAGTATTTAAAGTCTGTGGATATTGAAGTCCTTCCAGTTGAATATGAATAGTATTATGAAGACGACTCTGGTCCCATGAGACTGGAATTAAGCGATGCATACATGTACCAGTGGACAAGTTAAAACATGATGATGTATTTAGCTAGGATAACAACTCTGTCTGTCTGAGTATACACATTCATCTTACTCTGTTTAGCGATTTGGTAAAAACATTGAACTGAGAGGAAAGTGCTTGCAGAGGTCGAATGTACAAGTACATTCTTATTTGATGCCATATTTGTATCTATGATGATGATGGTGGTGGTGGTGGTGATGATATTCGGTAGAAAGTCGCCCCCCCCCCACAGCTCGATGTTAATAGGCCACTGTATCCCCATGTATCAATATGTTGTTGTATGCAATTATAGTAACTGCTTCCCAGCCCAGATATCAATAGGCTGCTGTACCCCCAAGATATCGCCATGTTCCTGTATCCCCCCACTAACATATAGGCAGGTCGTTGTATAAAATGCAATAGCAAGTAACTGCTAAATGTTATACGATTTCCATCATTACACTAGTGTTATAAATCATCGATAACACACGTTACACACTAGTAAACAGTAATACCCGAACATATCGTGAAATCTAACTATTTCTAACTTTCTAGCGCTATTAACGATATACTTCGCTAAGCCCAACTATCCGTCTCTATCACATAATCGTATCACACTTGGCTGAACGTGATCTTAATCTAATAAGCTCTTTATCTCAGTCGATAGCTGCAGATTTCCCGCCTCCATCGATTGATGGATGAATCTATGTATATATGTGAAACACGTAAAAGGGCCCAGGTGTAGATATCTATATTACTATACCCTATCATTAGCATGGAAATGCTACAGTAAACCGGCGTAAACTTTACTGACCCCAGATTCATTTATCTCTCGGTGAACTTCCGACAATCAGTTCTTTCTATTTTTGGAGAGGGTCCCATGAGGTTCTATCAAGTTAATGGACCGTGGATTTTATCAGGTTCACGATCATGTACGTCATCATCATATGATCCGATGAAGAGCTCGAATGATTGCCATTTACATGTAATTTGTAACTTTTACCCAGTTTCATATTTTCAACAAAATCTCACCACACACTGTGCGAGGTGAGGAGAGGGGGTGGGGTGGACCACGGTCGGCATATTAGTAGTCAAATGTTACTGAGTCCTTTATGAGTTTCATTAGTGAATAATCAATAGTCGTGATTCGTCACGTGATAAAAGGTATTGTTTTTGAGCTAAATTATATCCTGACCTTTGAACCTAAAATCGTCATAAAAGTTTTGTTTTTCACCAGAAGACTTGGTGAAATGATATTTGTAAGCTTATGTTGGACGTGACATATCCTATATCATAAATTACAAATTGCAATTCTCTGTTCTTGTAATCTGATAACCCATCAAAGAATTCAAGAGAGTTTCATTTACGCGGCTAAATTTGGAAAGAAAACGAGCAAGAACTCACCGTTTACCAAAGCACCGACGCTATTAAAATTTCAACGCTCGTTTACATTGTAAAAATGCTTAATATTAAATGCCCGTTTTGTTTAATAGTGAATAAACAATTTCCTCACGAGTACTTTGGGACTTCCACACTGAAGTAATGCAAGTTGAAGTTTCTGAATTCAATCAGAATCTGAATATGAAAATAATCCCAACTTTATATACACCTTGTCAGTAGTGAAATAATCACGCCATTGTTCCCCCTCGAAGTCAGGTTGGTATTTCCAATGACGACACATGGTATTAGGAAAGCCATGTTCATTTGTAAACCAACATTAAGAAAGCGTGGCATCATTACAGTACTTAAGTTTCATGTACGTGAATTATTTATCTATGTTCTTTGTAGTTATTAGGGAAATATCTCTTATGGGATTTATATCTTATAATACGATGTTTCTAACATTTGAGTATTTTACAATGTAATCGCCCTTCTAGACACAGTAGTTTTATATGTAACATAAAACAACACACACAGCTACATTCGACCTCAGACCACTAAGGGATTCGACTTGACAAAATCGCTAATCTTATTCAATGAGTTGTAATTCCATCCGCTCCCTAAAGAGTTACTTCTCGCTAATATAGAACATGTCATTCATATTTCAGATGAAATATGAGCATCTTTTTCTAATGTGCACAGTTTTTAGGGCGAAATGTTGTACCTTTACGTATTTGGTATACTTAACAATAATCAGCGAGCTAGAGAACCGGTCACCCTACTGCGGCATGAACACACAACAGTGGGAGCTAATCACAAATGGCAGATGAACTTGTTCTACGTAACATGTACTTGTTGATTCACATATAGTCTCATTATTAATCACACACACACACACACACACACACACACACACACACACACACACACTCACACAATTATTTGAGAACTTGCGTTGATCAAATATTGATTGATTTGATACATTTTTCATCGTGCTGTTATTGGTATTAAAACTGTGCTATTAACCCTTTCAAAGAAAGCTTTATGTCTTATTAGCTCCGTTTTTATCTCTCACTACAATTGCGCTCCAATAATGTTGATTAAATAAGTCATTAGGTAATCCTGAAGTCTATCTCTATACCTCTGTTACAGGTTTTACAAATGAAACTTTGATTAAATTTCAAAATAATCGTTATTCTATGGCTATGCAGACAATTTACCAGAACGGATCGCCATTCAAGTCACTTACTTCACTAGATACACCCACTGGCAATAATGTCTTCATGCCATCCAGTATACAATCAAAGTAAAACATGTAAAAATGAAAGTACAGAAATCCGCATTTTATTCAAGAAGCAATACGGCTTACTATTCTGCTTTCACTATAATAGTGATGTAGACATCCAAGCTGATAATTAAAAAAAACATACCAGGCCTGTAACGATGATACTGATATATTCCAAAGCATTAACACTATTATATCTTAAAGCAAGGATGGGATCAGTAGGATTGGATCACTATGAATATATGACAACCTCTACCTGTAATAGCTACATTTCTAAATGTCAAGCCGACAAACTACTTTACATATATTCTTAAAAGGTTAAATAATAGATAAACTTGTAAATATTTTGTCACTAAGCAAAGATAAGTTTATACCGACGTTTGCAAAATTAATTTTGTACCTCAAGATCCTATTACTAATAAACAGAATATGATGAGCACAAATATAAACATCTGTACAAAAAAACCATCACGTTTGATGGTCTATCCGACTGCAATGGCCATCTCCTGAAATCCCAGGTGCCTATTTGAGTTAAAGGTATTGAATAAATTTTACGAATTTCACCTTCGCGTGACCCCTTCATATATCGCGATGAGACGACTGATCGAGAGGATATGCGTTAGATAGTGTAATTCAAACATGTTTAGTTAGACGAATTATCTTCACACTACGTGATCTCCCCAAATCACTGGAGACAAGTCCAATATATTAATCAGTTTCCAGAACATCAGAAAACCCCGCGGGCTTGTAAACGCTACTGTCATGGGTAATTCAACAACAAAGTGTGTTATATTTCTTCGATGAAACAATATGTATTACAAATATATAAGAGATGCAAGTCAATTTGCTTCCGTTATATATAGACCACAGTTATTTATGTATATATATAAACATATGTGCCATTACTAATAACCACAGATTTTCTAGCCTGTGAAAACGATGGTGTTGCTAAAAGGGGCATGAATGTATCCAACAGACTGTAATATACTGTAGTAGCTAGGCGACATTCGATGGTAAACTGAAGTAGGAGGTCGTTGTAAATCTTACATGCATGGGTTGGTTCACTAGTTCTCATCATACCCTAAGGAAATGGGTCTTCGAGTCCATCTCATGTCAAATAAACATGGTTTGCACTTTATTCAAGATCTTCCAGTATCTAGCTATGTAACTCTGCACGCATCTACATTAAAGGCTTCGATGTGAATTGAAAACTTGACTTCAATTGTCTACCTTGCGATCGCACTGAACATCGTACGATGGGCATGGTTTTCTTTTCTATAGGTAACATACATCTGACAGAACATTTAAGGATTTAATACAAGAGTTGAACAAAATCCTCTATTGTGAGCTGGACCCTCGATCATATGGGATTAGGTAAACTATAAAAGCCGTATAATACAGCCAAGTCGATATTGTCCATGGCTTTCTCTTCAAACATTCCAGGTCGAATTGAGTGAGAATATTTTGTGAAAAGATGTCTGAAGCATTTGTTGTCATCATAATACAGACGTGCAAAGTTTAAAGTGGAATAATATAACTTATAGGAAGTCATTCTTGTCTTAGCTATTACAAGCTACAAAAGTCCAAGTGGGATAGTCAGTAACACATACATACATACATACATACATACATACATACATACATACATACATACATACTGTCGGCCTATCTTCGTGAAAAGGTATTGATTTATCACAATTGCAAGTAATTTTAAAATTTCATTTCAGGGCAAAAATACAAGTGTCTATCAAAATGTTAAAAAGGAGAAATAAATCCACAAAATTTATCAACATTAATCATTTTATGATATGACAAATTCCCAAAATAGCTGAGACATGTACCAGGTGTTTAAAGCCAAGTTAATCACATCAAACACGATATCGGAACTTGTGTTAAATCTTCGTTTTGTTACAGAAGGATATTGATAAATATAGGATATGAAACTGAGGTCATGCTATTAATTTCTGAAATGAAAAACAGACGCTCACCAGTACCTATTTCATATTGTACTATAGACGTAAGTAATCTGACAGGCTATGGAGTCATTTCGTGTGAATGCAGCTGGAATCAAATTAATTTCATCACGATTGTTGATAATATAACGTCTATTATTATATAGGTTTCTCCACTTTTGTGTTTGGAGAAGAAAAACCATGACGACATCTTCAAAAGGTGATTAGAATGTTTTAATTTCCTCTCAGATCAATGTAATAGTAAGTACTATACACCTGGGAAAGGGTCTCAGTAATAAATCATTATTCTGACAATGATGGCGTCGGTTATCCCAACGGTTTTGTGGAAATCAATCGCCAAAAAGGCTGTCAGTTTTGTGTACATCTTTTCGTTTTGGGAATAGAACGAAAAAAATATGCGTACTTTAAATGTAGTAAGTATACATATCCATTTTCCATTACTATTGTAATTGCACACAAAGAGTCGCCGTCAGCTTAGTATTACGATTATCAATAGTCGTGGCATATGGTTTCTGAACTACAAGATAATAAATAAATATATATGCATTACATTTTTATTACCAATTAGGGAAAAACAGCACCAAGATTTATTGGAAGAGGGGTAGCTGTTGATAAGTTTGTTGTGATAAATGTCTAAAAGATAATTAAGTCAAAGGTCAAAAGGTCACTGGGACTCATAAGGGAATCGCTGTAAGTTTCACTGTTTTATTGAAGTCAAAAGAAGCAAATAATATCACCACAAACATCGATACTGGAAATAGTTACATATAATTCTTGTCACTGCACTGGATCTAGAACCTGAAGAAATTTACCCCATTGTTTCAAGTGTTTATCGTGTTTGCCATTACGATAGTCTTGCTGCTAGACGTTCGGGCTTTCTTTCAATGCTATAACTAAAAGCGAACGAAGTTCGCATGTGAGGCCTGGTTCCATCCTCGATAGCGTTGTTCGGCTGTGTGTCGTATTTTATCGGAAGAACATCCGAGGGCTAGCTGATAGACTACCATTACGATTGCCAATGAAAAATTCCGTGTTTGGTATGAATTTATTATGCGTACAAAAAAAACTCTACAGGCAGGCCACCATTCACTGGTAGTTTGTTTGTTGGAAATTATATTTCCGCAAGTCGAAAAGTTCATGTGTGACAATATCACCGTTATTACTGTTTATTACAATTGTATACATTCTGCTGTTTGCAGACAAATGTGGTACGATCAAATACAACTGTGGAGACAAGTTTAGCGAATTAAATTTTGCATATACATCGATGAAATGAAATATGAAGTACGCGTTGTTTACGATCACTGACTTGCTGCTGTCACAGGACGATTTATGATAAGTGACTCGCTTTGATGTGATATCAACTGTGTCAGTAATTCTAGAAAGAATATTCTTAATCTTGCCATTTTGTTAACTGTTGTGCCTTAGGGAGGTCTTCATATGGCGCCTCTATAATACTTGTAGGGTCCTTTATTCTGAACCTTATTCATAATGAAACACTTGATTCTGTGCATCACAGTAAGGGGTCAAAAGTGTGTAAACAAAGAAAGGAGAATATATATGGTTCTTTTTAGGTCTTACAAATGTAAAGGGTTGAATTTTTTGAACGACCAATCTTATCTAATAACCAAATTTAGGTCTTGGGTTGTATTTTGCGAACGACCAAATCTTGGTTGTACCCAAATTGCAGTTATACAGAAGGAATATGATAAAACCAACCTATAACAATTCTACAACAATGTAATATTTGAAATGGGTGAGTAAATTTAAAGGCTCATGATTCATTCCCAGGTTCTCATATTAGTGTTGTCTTATCAGTGGAGTCTGAAGGATTAGGTAGGAGCACTCATTTATTCAGGGCTAATTGTTTTCTATAGCACTGTCAGCGATGTTTTCTCTCCTAAATTTTAATCCTACATGGACATTTAACTAATCTTTATTACAAGATAAGGTAGGCTTGTAAAACATCACTATGGCAACCATTTATGCTAAAAGAGTCGGTTCCAATTATTTGTGGTATCGTTCTACAAATCCTACAGTTGTTAAAAAAAACAATTCATCAACTTGAAATTGAAATACGGAAATAAGTCAAGGACATATTAATCTTTATTTTCACTTTGATGTTCGTAAAACCGTCTAAACATCGTTTTCATAATCTTGTAGGACGTCTTCTTTCTTTGCCGGAACCATTAACAGAGATCGTATCCTACTGTCAATGAGAAAGTCAATTTCCTTCTTTTTCCAACTTAATTAGATAGTCAGATGAGAGAGAAAAGGAAGTAGAAACGATATAAGGTCATGACATTTGGTAATACGAGTTAGAGTTGTTCTAATCCCTTTTCACTCTCCTATTTCTAGCCTTGTAGCATTCAACACAGTAAAAATATCTAGTGAAATGTCATTCAGTGTAGCTTGCAGACTAATCCTATGTCGTTGACGGATCATCTAAACCACTTTGGTGCCTATTATAGCGTGAAATTCGAAGACTGTTCCGTTGCTTTTTAGTTTCCGATGACAACAGCTAAAATACACCTCTCATCTATATGTGTCTACCTCATGTCGTGTGAAATTGACGTCACTTGATCAACGCTTGTCTAATATTAGTTGTTATATCAGCACATAAACCGGATCTTGAATCAGAAATTAATTATCTTTACTTAAGCTTACACTCCCAATAGGAACAAAGGTAACGATTGCTTGTACGGGTCGTCATAAATGTAGCTGTGATGGTGCAACACTTTACTTCATACGGATGATACGGTCGTGGAGAATCTCTACGGATAATGGTACACTTGTAAATTATATCGATGGGACAGCAATGGTTTTGAGACCTTACTCATCCAATAAAAGTTTAAACCAGTGATTCTTTTAGGGCTAAACACACTGTAAAATGACCTCAGTTGTCCAAATGGTTTCAAACTTCCTTGCAATTGTGGTCATGGCCCGCATCCTGACTTCTGAATAACATGGAATACATTTGGACCTACTACTTTGCACCCATGGCAATATAACATACATGTAATATACTTATCTCACCAACCAACTGCGTTTGCCATTTTGTGGTTTTTTATAAATGTTTTGAAGTACTTTTGTCGGTCATTAGAAACTGTCTGTTTATACACCAGTGGCTATTTGATTGTTCGTTATTTGATATCTGAATAGTTACCTTGAGAGGCGTTTCCTTTTCTGGTGAACTCTATTCGCGCGTAAATTTTCAATGTGGCTTCTCCGACACTTTTATTTTGGAATTCAATGGGGGTCAATGAATAGAATAGATTTTGATAAAAACAGAACACAATGTTGTGTTTAGGACTTCTGCTTTATTATTTCACCTGACTTGCCATTGAAATAACTTAATGAGTTTGAACTGGTATTTGGTTGTCAAGGACACTGTCCTTGCATATATTAATATCACACATACATGTATGTTGGACGTCTGTAACCATTCCAATTGATTGGTGATACCGTCAACGATAGAATCACCTGTGGTAATGGACACGATGCTTCCGACAAGGATCAATATACATGTATCTGGCAGACATTTTGGGAGATTCATTCAGATGGCGAGATGCTAGCGATTAATCATGTTACAGTGTCCTCTTCATTTCCAGGTAAAGATGAAACTGTTATCTATTTGATAGTCTACATCGTGTAGTATTGAAACTGAAATTACCTTACCATTGAGATATAAAGACGATATATACTATAATCTCCATTTACCAACAAAGCAAAAAACAGACAGCATGTTGACATGACCTTTGACCTAGGCACACGGTAGACATCAGCAAGACTTGACTATTTGAACTTGTACGCCCTGGCAGTGTGTTATTCTACTATGTTCAAATATGTAAATGCTAAACTATAAATGTTAACATATTTATAATAGTAATAAACATAATCACGTTTTATTATCAGGTTTTACGTCATCGATATATATAATTCCAGATATAATAATTTTATACGCGTCTTTTTTTTTATAAAACTAGTCAAAAATGTCCATGTATTTTATTTACTTGATTGGGACGTGTTTTTTTATACCAGTGATGAGTACAAATTACATTATTTCCTGGTCCAAGTATAACCTCTAAAACTATTTAAAATGTTGACATAAACGTTATACATCATAAATCACCCGATACGAATCAGGTCACAACATTCGTGGTATATAGGTAGCTAGTCACAATAATAAGGCACGTGTGCTTTAATGATATACCGACCTTCGGCAGAACAGCTATAGTTTAATTGTAATGTACATTTATCTAGGACACACGCTAGTGCTATAAAATGCAAGCTGTGTAAGTTATCATTACACTCTCTGTGGAATCGATCTCGTTTCTTGGCTCCTATTAAACCTGATCTAGATAACTGATGCACAACCAATTTTGCTGGTAGATGTGAGCAACACGCGGTCACTAATGGTTTAGGAATAGTTTTAACTGGCCAGGTATGTAAGATACTATTTTTTTTTTGCAACCATCTGACGCTGGACTCCATAAATAAAGAAGGAGGAGTCACGCTGGGCGGCTATGTCGAGTACCAGCTTGCTATATTGACCGATGTCGAACTTTTACTGCATGGAGAAGTGAATGATTAAATTCAATTTAATTACATTGCGATTCTGACCCGAAATACTTCAATCATTCACCCGTACTAATTTCTAGCCTCAAGGCTTTCTTCTTCTTCTTCTTTTTTTTTTTTTACAAATCTTTCAAAACTCCGAGATGGCAATGGTTATGTGCATTGAATTCAGCTTGAGACTGCTATTACAACTACTTGTCATAGATGTACATAAATAGAACGCTGTGTTATTAACTTCTGTTATTATTGAAATGTAATTACATGTAAAGCTTAGTGGTGAAAGAAGACTTCGTCGCATTACATTTCATATTCATTCACTATATATACTTATGTAACCAACTATGAAACTGACACGTTTGTACCATTTAAAAAGACTAATGACCAAAGAAATATACTATGGATGATGAGTAATTCACACCCCGTATGAATAGATTGTCATAATACGTTTATGGTATGATATCCCACGTTGCCTTCTAGTCTACACGTACACAATATGCTGTCACGTACGGCAAGAAGCAGAGTATGACGTCTGCCATCAAATTGGTCTCTATTTGATTACATTATCAACCATTTACTTGGACATTTTTTCTCTTTCAAAGATATCAACCGAGAATTGTGTTCAAAATAGTCAGATGATACCACAGGAGGTTTGGTAGTGACTTTTTTGAACGTTTTCATTTTCAGTATTTTGTACCATATAGTTCTAAATGTAGTTACAAATCTTTACCATATTTCGTTAATCTACCAAGAATGTGCCAACTATTAATAATAATAATAATAATAATAATAATAATAATAATAATAATGAGGGTGTCTCTCTGGCGGCAACAGTGCTCAATGCAATATTAGTAGCAGAGCATATCTTTAATACCAGAAATTAGGAGGACTTTAAAAGCCACAATTCAGAGTTTCTCGTTTCTGCGTTATGGCTTTAGACATCCCAATTTCTGGTAGTAAGTGTATATGTATATGTATATGTATATATATATATACATTGTATATATATATATATATATATATATATATATATATATATATATATATATATATATATATATATATATATATATATGTGTGTGTGTGTGTGTGTGTGTGTGTGTGTGTGTATGTGTGTATATATATATATATATATATATATATATATATATATATATATATCATATAGATATAGATATATCATATAGATATATCTAAACCTGTGTAATGTATTGTGAGACAAAAGTTTTAAAGAGATGAAGTCTGGATGATGGAGTATATTATATTCCATGGTGATTAAAACAAACCTAAAATGCACTCGCATATGTAAACACATAACGGCAGACAAACAGACAAGTATGCATATTCACATACACATGCACGAACCCCTTTTTTGTTCATACAATCTTTCAAACGATGAATTGTAATTTGATTTTCTCTCTCAAAATAGCGCTTAATTACAAAGTTTGAAAATATCATTTACGGGTTGTTTTAATAAGGCACTGTGCACGAGATGAGTTATACCATTTCACTATCAGGAGCATACCTGCATAATGCAAATATTGTTTACGAGCGTTTCTTGTTTCAATTAGGTAAGCCGATCCTTCTGCGCCGTTTTCAGTGGATGGGTTAGGCTTCCTCGGAATATCAAAGTATCGAATATTTCGAGGATGACAAGATTGGTCCAATGATCTGTTGGACACCTGTGCAGTAACCAATTAGAACTGACTTACTCAGTACATCAGAATATTGAATATTCCGAGGATGATTAGATTGGTCCAATGATCTGTTGAACACCTGTGCAGTAAACTCAGCAATATACCAGCTCACAATGATGAATACTATTGTACTGTCTATGTTCTTACATCATCCATATTCAATAAACCGTATGCGACCACTTGTCTGACAAAGAAAGTCTCTATTCATTTAAAACTAACGTTTATGAAAAGAAATCATTGAAGCGAATATAAATATCATTTATTTACGTGAGTTTGGAATCCCTTTAGGCGCTAGGAATAAAATATATCCGAGTCTAGTCATAAATTTCTTATGATTCATACCCGCTGACAGGATTCGACAGATCCACTTCATTATACGATATCAGCTGTCATACATGGCCTTTGTTTGATTCTTGAGATTCATTACATTTGTGACAGAAAGCAAATAAATTGTTTAATTTTATGCTGTTACTGTCATATGTTGTCATAAGCTATAAAACTTCTCATCGTGGAATTACACTAAACCATTTATTCGTTGATCTCATTACCTTTTTTTCTTCGAAGTTCACGGCATGTTCGTGGATTATTTTTTAATGCTTTCCAAATGTATTATTTCTTTCCCAGTGTTACTAAATCCATGTAAACTGCAGAACACGAATACGCACTTAGAGGAAATTTGCTCTGACTTTGTTGCCGACACGAGACAATTTTCAAGTGACTTGTCATTTCCCCATGCAGACATTACTTAGCAGTCGTTACAGACCTAATGGAACAAATTGATCCCGACTTGACTGAGAATACACTGTCAGTTCGTGCGATACATCGTAGTATCACAGACATGGCGCCAAAACCTTTGCCTGGTTCTTGTTTAAAGTTGACATAACACGATCTAATTGGAAACGTCTCAATTTAATCCATATATTTAGTACGTAATATAATATTGTCTGTTCTAGAAACCCATCTGCCTTGTACTTTAAAGTAATTTACGTAGGCACTTGTTACACGTTACAGTCTATCTCCAATAGTAATGTTTAGAAATTCAATATACATACAATGCCATCACAGGGTTTCAAGGTTAGCGATGCGTTTACATCTTCCTCGTCATCATCGCAGATAATCGCCACTGGATGCAAAGCAGTACCGTTGACTGAAAAGCCGAGCAAGGCTAAATATAACATAGATTAGTTTGACCCACCTTGTCTGTGTCTGACCATAAATCCTTAAGTTCACACCAGGGTCAATGCTTTGACATTCCTAACTGACAAGACGCAACACGGAGTATTGCTGAAACGTTCAGTCAGGTCTTATTCCTGCCTTTTATCAATGCATGTATTGCAAATATATTGATTACTGCTATTAACTTGAATATCATGATGAAATAGCGCCTTGCTAACTTATTCAACTTTGAAATCTTGTAAAGAAGCCTTAATACTGTTATATTTGACATGTGTTCTGCCATTTTGGGCATTCTCAGCAAGGGTTTATGGGAAAACCTAGTGATAGCGTCACATTCACTACCATCTCTGGGCATTCTCAGCAAGGGTTTATGGGAAAACCTAGTGATAGCGTCACATTCACTACCATCTCTGGGCATTCTCAGCAAGGGTTTATGGGAAAACCTAGTGATAGCGTCACATTCACTACCATCTCTTTGGGCATTCTCTGCAAGGGTTTATGGGAAAACCTAGTGATAGCGTCACATTCACTACCATCTCTGGGCATTCTCAGCAAGGGTTTATGGGAAAACCTAGTGATAGCGTCACATTCACTACCATCTCTTTGGGCATTCTCTGCAAGGGTTTATGGGAAAACCTTGTGATAGCGTCACATTCACTACAATCTCGTTGTCTTGACACTCTTTGTATTTGTCCCTTTTTGGTTTTACAGTTTACATATTAGAACTGTTGTCGACAGTTATACACTTTTCGATAAAAATAAAACTAGGAAATTTACCAATGGCTGTAACAAAACGAGATCAGGACACGTAGAGTATTTATTAACAACATATAAAATGGGATTGTAAAACGCCATACCCTAAATGCTGTAACCCAGCAATTCGACGTAGTTACGTATATGATATGTTGACGGTGTATGATTATCACAACATTGGCATCCACTTAAAATTGTGTGCACTGATTTATAAATCAAATATTGCAAAGGCACGGTGTACTTCGTAGAAATCAAAATTGTAAGGTAAATGTTGATTTTACCATGCACCGTCAAAGTCACGATCGATATTAAAAAACCCAGGACGACTTAATGAATGCTTCTGGTAAACTTTTGACCTTTCTGAAAGAGTACACTTTGTCGCACGTACGTCACTTTTCTGTCAGACTAACGGAAATGTTTGTTGTGTCCAACGCACAACTGAACGTGACTGGAGGGATAGTAGTGATTATATGCTAACGCTGAAGTCAGATCGGAAACTTGATTCTAGGTATACCCTATATACCATAGATGAATACTCCAAATGTAAATATGTAGTTGAGAGTGATCTTTGAAATCGAAACTTTGTCAATAACATTCCCAAAAATGTCATTATTACATTTTCTTTTTTGAAAGAAAATTCAAAGGATTACGAAATATTTACTAAGTAAGTATTAGGTGTATTATAGCCTCACAGCACAGAAGCACAAGCCAAATTTTTGTCTTTGAACAGAAAATATTGATTATACCCTGGTCCTTCTACGTCAGATCAAAACGCGTTTACGTCACTGGTTCTACGATGCTCGAAATACCCTCAAAATGTTCCAAATCGACAACACGTACTTCCTGATTTTTCACAAATCATGCTTGAGAAAGTATATTATTCTCCAATATTTTCTTTCATTTAGCTGAAAAACTACTCGTCTAGCTATTCGTATTTTCCTTGGCAGAACGAAGAAAAATATTGGAGAATAATATCTACTTATACACATATAACTTGACATAAGCCAAGTTGTAAAAAATGTTGCAATACTTGTTATTTTCACTATTCGTTTAGCGACTCGTAGTGACAAGGCCCCTTTATCACTCGTGTTTTCCTTGGCTAAACGAATCAAAATTACATTGTATTAGATTGGGAATACTATCTAAGCAGGTTTAATGTTTTATCTCCGCACTATCATTAGACAAATTGTATAAAGTGCCATCGACGGTGGAAAATTTGACCAGGTAATCAGACTTGTATTTGATATTTTTGAACAAAGACTTCACGTAGCACAGCCGAGCAGGGAAATTCGAAATCTAATCTTCAGCCAGATGTTAGAGATCGAATGATGCAGACCGTAAAATTCTTTGAAATTATCCTATCCCGCGGCAGTGAATCATTTTACATGTAACATAAATAAAAACATAAATGGTAGCAAATATCTTATGTATACAAGTGACGACATTACCTTAGTCCCACTTACTAGAAAGATCGACAGTTTAACATAAATTATCATTTTAGTCATGGCCTTGGACTTCATGACCTTGGACTTCATGACCTTGTCGTGTGTCCCCAATGGAACAAGTCCTCGTGGCAATTAAGCTTATATATTATATAATATATATATGCAAAGGAAATTTCATGGTTTGCATGACGAATAAAGTAATTATATATATATGGGAAATTATATATATATATATATATATATATATATATATATATATATATATATATATATATATATATATGTATATATATATATATAACTCGGTGAGTATCAATCTGCTAAGACAGTGTTCTATACCGCATATATAATATATATATATATATATATACATATATATATATATATATATATATATATATATATATATATATATATATATATATATAATGTGAGGTATGTTGTACTTGGTGATTTGAATTCAGACACATATTAAGGTCCCTGTGCAAAGAACTGAGTAGCTCATGCTCAAGCTCGTGGAAATATTGTTTATATCTGGCGTACATACATACATGTATGACGTAGGTGATGGTACCTGGGAAAGTGATATGAGAAAGCATAATTGAAGTAGACACTGTTTATGTCATATTGCCTCATCCGAACTGATAAGCCTTACTACTTGACATCAAAATATCAGGACTGACAATCGGAACTAGTATCTTTTGCCTCGATACGATATGTGTGCATCCGTTTAGTTTACCAGCTATTGTATCAGAGACAGACGCGACGACTCGGGCTCTATCGTTACCAATCTATGACGAAGAGTTGTTAGGGAAATATACACGATAATCCAAGCTGCAATTAAACTTTCACAAAACCGTAACACTAGATGATCGAAGGGAGGTTGCGTGGTTATTAAAAGTTCCGTGATTCTAAATATTTTCACGTTGCAATCTCTTCATACATCCAAATAATGAAGACATAATGTCATGAGTGACTGAGTGCTTTCCAACCACGATAATAACTCGTCAGATTATTCCATTTTTTGTCAAGTTTCGTCAAAAAGACCGAAAGTATGATCATGTAACTTAATTGACAAATTCGTATGTGGTCATGACGAAGAGCATCTTTTATTTCAATGAGTACATGGGGCTTGCGACAATTTTTAGCACTACTGAACTTATAAGGTTCAGTAGTGTTATATAGGCATGGCGCAGCGTATGCCCACATGTGTGTGTGTGTGTGTGTGTGTGTGTGTGTGTATGTGTATGTGTGTACGTGTGTGTATATGTGTATGCACATGTGTGTGAACAACTCAAAACTGCCAGACTGATTGCCGTATAATTTGGTGAGGATATTACTTTTGGTGTCTAGTTGGGAAATTGTTCAAATGAAAATGATCGCATCAGATCAGAGAAGTGTGGTTTGGGTAAAAAAAATGTGATTTATGAATCATAAACATAAAGACTACAGGGCAGGGGCTGAAATCTGTTGGGAACATTCTTAGGGGTATTTGAAATGTTCATGACATGATGATCCCATCAGTGATATGCAAATTAGGTCTTAAAAGTATATTATTCCAAACCAACTGAGCAGATTGGGCTGAATTCTCTGAAAAATGCAATTTTGGTTAAACCTTAACATTTTGACTCAACTAGCTCTAGTAACCATGACCACGCCCTTAGCAACTGTAAAATGATGATGTATATTGTAAAGATAACAACAGGGATGGGTAGGGAAGTGAATAAAGATTCAAAAATTGTATGGAAATATGCCTAGCAACAGGACCACGCCCATAGCAACGGCTAAATGATGGTTTATATTGTAAAGATGAAAACTGGAAAGGGTAGACAAATTAATAAAGATTCCAAAAATGTATGCAAATATGCCTATCAACAAGACCACGCCCATAGCAACAGCCAGTTGTGCTACAGCGCCATTGGCGGTATTTTTTTAGCTGAAAAAACGTACATAATCCGATCTTTGTGTGTGTGTGTGTGTATGTGTGTGTGTGTGTGTGTGTGTGTGTGTGTGTGTGTGCTATATTTACCAACGTAACATCATTCTGTAATGATAAACTGACTATTTCCCCAAAGGAATAGTTAAAATAATTATTGACACTGTTCCACATATAATATTGTAATGGCACCTTTCACCTTGTTTTCTTATGTATGCATTTTTCATGGCATTCCACAGACGGTGCGATCATGCACATCTATCGCCATGGAAACCCAAGTATCATGAGTGACATCTTAGGATGATGCAAGTATCATATTTAAGGTGAATATCCAGAAGTCTGTACTCGCATTAATGGATACGAGAATTATCATACATATTAGCCCAATTTAGATGTTATCGTTAATCGTGGCTACATGGTCAAAATAAGTTCACGTGTTTACATGTATGTGACGAAGGTTGGGAGAAATACTCCCTATAGATGAAGGAAGTCTATTCTTCAATTTGATTTATTGGAGTGTTTCTTATAATGTCATGCGTTATTACGATAACAAGAAGCGGTCTTCCGAGGTTACATTCAAACACGTGTTATTCGTATTGACGGTAATAAGAAATCTCATATCGACACTCGTTACAAAGAGAGTTGTTTTCTTTCATTTCCTCACACAATGTTTATTTGAATCTTGTGTTCAACGAATCTGCCATATGTAATGCCACATCTCAATACACGGTTACCATAGAAACAGTAACATCAACTGACCTTGTCGAGAATCCATGGAATTTTTCAATATATATACTTCTTTGAATTACTGCGGTAAATGTTATTAAATTCAGGGATATATTGTAATTTAATTGTACGCCACTTGCATCTAGAAAATCTGGAATAATTTTTTTGTGATGTTTTATAATTAATATTTTAATGCAGTAATTTTCAAAAATATTTTCAAAAGACAAACAACGATAATTTCTGATTTGAATCGCCTAGTTTATGACAACTATTATATAATACTGACAACTTTGAATATTTCATTGACGTCATTGGTGTCGTAGGCTATATGATTTGTAGATCGATGGAAACCAGACTTAATTAGTGTGGATATTACACAACAGTGTAGGACAACCAAGTCTTGACGTAAGTGTCAATTACAGAATGTCACTATAAAATTGATACAGAATATATTTATAATCCCCTTTGATACTGTACTGGCATTCTTATCACCCAACATGGGCGTGGTCGGCCACACAGCATGTGTTTTTACTTACTAGTAAGTTAAATCATGTAGCCATAGAGTTTACATGTAATTTTTGCAGTATTTGCCGTTTGGGGCGAATAAATTTGATCTCCGGTACGAGGTATCGGTATGTCATTTACAGGTTATGGGTCATTTGAATGTGCGTATAAACGACATATAAAAGTTGAATAGTGGTCATTGCACCACGGTCATGCCATTTTCAATTCATCATACGTAAATCAAGTATTTGCTTATTAACAGTAATGAAATGTTGCGAATCTGTCTCTGTTTAAGTCCTGTCCAAGGTTATCAGAGTGATCCCTACTGTTTTCCTATTCTATTCTACTTTTCAATGGCTTACTGCAAATTACATAAA
Source organism: Glandiceps talaboti (assembly GCF_964340395.1). NCBI lineage: Eukaryota > Metazoa > Hemichordata > Enteropneusta > Spengelidae > Glandiceps > Glandiceps talaboti. The sequence goes on along the minus strand of NC_135549.1, from coordinate 7,084,020 downwards.
GTATGCTAATCTTACTTCTGTAGTTGTAAGGTTTTCTTTTCCATCACGGTTTGTGTTATTGTTTCGTGAATCTAAATCACTCCTGAGCATGGTACTACATTAAGGACCTTTTGTCATTTTTAAACGTTTCATTTACTCGTCGGCTCATATAAGCAGAGTCTCCCAGAGTATGTGCTACTAACTATCTCCGACTAAGATGTGATTTCGCCGATGGTTCGAGTTGACGCCTTAAAATGTTGAAGTGGTTGCGATATTACGACTGGTAGGTAGTGTTATACTGAGTACTACTGCTTTGATTTTAAGGGTGTTAGCTGTTGACAGTCTAAGAGCTAGGAGCCTTTCTGAAAGAGTTTGTGTTAGTAATCCCACTTAACGAAATCGTATTGCAAGTCTTATTGCTTTCGATGGAGTAAATATACATATAGAGTAAGAATTGCAACTATGGCTATCTAGCAATAAATCACCTGACATGTTATTGGCTGTATATGCTTTGAATGAAACCATGTAAAAGAGTCCCAAACATGTATGTTTATTTTAACGTTTCTTTCATGGGATCTCTTCCTCCCCCACAGCTCTGAATTAAAAGCCATGAATTTTACCGGCAAGTTATCGATTGCCCGTTCACCGTGTAAATATTTTGATTCTATATCACCTATTATGTTATTGGAATCTTTTCACTGTAGACTTGGGTATAATATAATGACAAATATCAACTATTACATTCATCCAATTCTACGTTTACAGTCTACACATTTGGCTCTTGAAATATTTCCTTGTAAAGCAACACTCCTGGTGTACAAGGTTGATAGTAAATAACCAGGTGTTTCCATAAACAAATGTTTGAGAGTTTACATGTAAATATATTCATAGATTGTTTTTGTCAGAGTCTGTAGAATTGTTATAATATGCTAATTAAGTCGTTTTAACATTCGCGAACAATCGCCTAGTGTCGTTTCGGATAATCTAACTTGACAGGTAGACTCTGTATTGACAGAGTCGGATACGTCCCTAATTACGTGACAAGTATTCTACGTGGCTTAGGATGTGTAAACTGACTTTGATATCCAAATACTGACGCCATGATTTTACGAAATACTAGTATATGGCAGTTTAACAGTTGAGTAAATTGAGCAAAGGATACGATTTTCAGTGTTCGTGTGAGTTTGTAGGAATTAATGACTTGCTGGTACTTTCTAGACACGGACTAATGAGGTTTGACGTAACAATTCAGTGGTTTTGGTGAGTATACGGGGGCAAGGTACTGATGAATTGAAGTTGGTATTTGATGGTTAAGTAGATGAAATTGTCAAATCCATAACGTGTTCATGGTGTTACATGGAAAGACTTGCTGTGAGTCATAATTCACAGAAACAACGTGGTTTACTCATTTTCCCTAGCTTTACCAATGATATGCAAATTACAACGGAATAATACTAGTACAAAGCAGACGTCAAATGGTGAGTGAAATAACCAACCTTGAAAATATTGTAAATAGTAAAATACTAAGAAAATTCATGCCTTGGTAAAGTGATAGACACATAGTTTGCGAAAATGTTGACCAATTTCCATTCAGCACATACCTGTCATAAAAGAATACCTGTGATTTAATGGTATGATCCATATACACACCCGTTCATCTGTTGTAAAGTATCGGACATACACAACACGGTTGACTGTGAGTGTGGCCGTATCAACTACAATATCACTTCACGCACATCGGTTGGATTCTGTGTCTCTGTCATTTATAACATATTGGATAATATTGTATCGGAGAAAGTCAGGTTTGTGATCGATTAATATTCATGTACTTTCGTATCGATCCATGTAATACTTGATGTCATTTTGTGTAGGGTTGGATGGTGATTAGGTTCGTTAGCGTTTCTTTAATGAAGTTTAGGTCCACATGCTTGATTGAATTGAGCATATATAGTGATTCGGATTAAGTTTATCACATGGCCTTGTATCCTGCATTCCATGATTCAATACATAAACTTTCCCAATGTTAAATACATTCAACTCTCCATATGCAGCTCACGTCCAAGGCAGTGCTATTTTTTTCTGCGAACTATAAGTTGAAGATATGTTGTTGTTTTTTAAATTTGAAAATCGTGATATCTTGTCTTTTGTAATGTTTCTATGCAAACCTAATTTCAGTACTTGCGTGGAATTATATCGATATATGTTGAAGCGTTTGCAATTACATTCGTTATGGCGCGACCGGTATTTGATTATTGCTTTAGATTTGTTTGAACTCGTTCGAATACCGACTTCTTGTTGTACATTTCACTGACATATTTGATGTATAGTCCAGTGCCATTCGGAGATACTTAGTTCATGGAACTGTGAAAATCGCATCATGTGTTATTAAATTTGTCTTTTTTTATTAATTCAGCTGTGACTTTTTTATCATACAGATACTACCCAGCTGAAGGGGAACGCTGTTCCAAGTTCTATCAACACCCCCAGAAGTAGAACACCTATCAATTTTCAAGATTTGGATGAACTTGAAGCCCAAGTGGAACATATATATTTTGATAACAATAATGATAAAGAAAATATGTCTGATACAGGCTTGAAGGGCAGACATCCGATACTATCGTCCGACAGTGCAATTGCCATGGAAACTGGAGATAGTGAATATTCGCCAACCGATATCATTGAGATCGACGATTACATTTTGTATGATGCGCCTAGATGCCAGAGGAAAAAGGCAAACGTGGTTGCCAAGCCAACGAAGAATACCCCAGTTCAAAATCACCAGAGTCAATCATACTCACGGAAAGATTGGCCTAAAAACAGATCTAGAAATGATGAACGATTGGGGGATAAAAATCACACCACTACTCTTGAAAAATTTGATATTATAGGAGACACAAGCGAGCATCGATTTCCATGGCAACGTGACGTTTCTATCCAATGTGGACCCACCGAGGTCAAAAACCAATGGACACAAACCACGCAAACATGTCAGGAGTTATGTGAGAAATGCCGGGTCAATCGCCTCACATTGGAACCTAAGGAATATTCCCGATCACCTTCACCTAGCCTACTGTTGCCAAACAAATTAACTAAGGAAAACGGAATTAACTTCAGAAACACTGCAAATGTCAAAGTACAAGCTGTTAAACCACAAATATCAGACAACGCTCTAGACACGGATGAGCTTGATTCAACTTTAACTGCAATCAATCCGACATACACAGAAACAATTCAACCTAGTGAGCCAAAGCCAGTCAATGGAAAGTCTGGAGCATCCAGGACGTTTTCGGAATCCTCAATCAATAACAGGTTTAGGGATATGTATTTCCGCCACATCCAACCTGCCAAATCTTCTAAGTCAGACAAACGACATTATAGTGTATCGGAGGGTCTGAGTCCCACTGACGGTTCGCTACGACGAACTCATTCCCATATGAACCAACGACGGAGATTACGTACTGCCGAGAGCGTCGATTTGTCTATAATCGGCACGAATACGCACGTTGATGAAGACAGGATTTCGCCTTCGCTGTCTACCTCACCTGTTGAATGGGTAAGTGATCGTTCACATTGACAATGTACGGAAATAGGGAATTTGACTCTGTCTATGTTGAATGCTCGAAAACATGGCAGTCACCACTAAACTGATAAATCAACCATTTTAACAGTCACTTATCAGACTTTGCAGATGTAAATGATAAAATGTTGTAATCCGTATAATGAATCAATTCACAGGCTAGCTTTGCTTCTATCAATTTGAAAACTGGTTTGTCAACTTTAGATGTTAAGTATGAATGTATGTAATGTATTTATGTATTCATGTGGAGACATAGATGAACAGAGAGAGAAAAAGATATGGATGTTATTAAACAAGTAATTTTTAAAAGACTGTGGATGGCCATATGTAAAGGAAGGTAGAGAGACAGGGGGTGGAGATTGTGTGTGTGTGTGGCGGGGGGGGGGGGGCGAAGAGCGACGGTGATGTAATATAGTATTGAGGATAACCGATTCTTTCTTCTATCTCTTGACAAGTTAGTCTAA